>NW_027212168.1:0-61228 GCF_036971445.1 Narcine bancroftii | reverse complement strand
AGCAAGAAGGAAAATTGGTGCAAGGAGTAAGACAAAGCTCCAGCACAAACACAAGCTGATTTGGCCAAGAGCTGGTGAATAGTTAGATTCTGTAGATGCAAGGAAAAATACAAGTCGCCAAACTAATTTAGAAATTAGTGTCTACCTCTGTGCAGAGAGTAAGGACAGCACAATAACCTATTGTGGACAATGGGGTACAGAAGCTAACAGTTCAAAAGCAAACGCAAAGAGAAAAATGGTAGACTTTGCAGTAAACTGAAGATTAGAAGATACCCATTCTGCTCAATAGAAAAGAATGAAGTAGATCCAAGTAACACACAAGCAACAGAAACAAATTAATATTTAAATTTAAATATACAGTTCAGTAATAGTCCTTTCAGCCCACGAACCCATACTGCCCAAATAACTTACAACCCTGGTACGTTTAGAACAGTGGAAGGAAACCTGAGCCCACAGGGAAAACACATGCAGACACGGGGAAAACATACAAATACCTTAGATACCCCATGATTTGAACCCCGGCCCCAGTAGCTGGTGCTGTGACAGCGTTGCTCTAACCACGCTAGCCAGTGTGGGAATATTGCTTCCACATTACAGATTACTGATGCAGCAGAGCTTTTTGTACCTTTGGCATTTGCTGTGTGATGCGACTGAGATTCTGACCTTTCTTCCCAATTATGAAGCGATGAAGCCAAGATGGGGCAGAAACACTTGCCATTGTAAAGCTATTTGCCTTTGAAAAGATGGAGAAAATAGATTGTAATCAGTTACCTCAATAGGATGCAAAATTGCTCAGTTTAACAGAGTTGTGTCAGAACCAGTTCACTATTCCACCAAAAAAACCATGAAGTGCTTTTCATTCACCACAGAAACCATGAAGATTTGTATTACTAAACAAGTGCACAATTTCAAAGTCAAAAAAAAAATGAACATTGAAAATAAAGTAGAAAGGTTGGTCATAAAGTTAAAGACTGAAGTGTAAATCCTGCCACATCTTATATATAGGTACTCCTCCACTTATGATGGGGTTGCCTTCCGCCAAGCCCATCACAAGTTGAACCATCACAAGTAGAGGAGCATCTGCACACATCTTAAAAAATAAAAATAAAAAAAAATCGGACACCATAATTCCACATGGACACAATCAGTAAGAGAACACATTGTTTGGGTTGAATGGCTTTGAGAAGGTTGCAGTAAACAAGGTCAGTTGTTTTAAAACAACTATTTCTCAAGGCTGAAAATTGCAGAGACTCAGCCTTCAGCACTGCAGTAAGTAAACGCCAGGTGAGAGAAAGTGAATGGAATCAGTGCCAACTGGAGTCAGATGCCAAGGCTATGTAATAACTTGTCAGATTGCCTCAATGGGAGGAAATTTCCCATTTCTCCCACTTTTGCCAGTAAAATGGATGGCAAATGTCAGGAATGCCTTGTGCAGAAGCAACAAAAATCTTATAAACTTACAGACAATCTCTTGCTAGGATCTCTCCCTCCAAAATTCACAGCATCAGGAAGGGGAACAAGGGAAAAAAAATCTTTAAAAACATCAAATTCACTCCCCCAAAATTTTGCACCTTTCTGTCTCTTTTCCCATTCCTCCACCAACCCCCCCCCCCCACCCCCACACCCAGAAGAATCTAGTTAATACAACAGCTAAGTGGTGTTAGGATCTCAGAACATGGAACAGGCCGAGATCTGCCAAGATATTAATGGTGTATACAGTACCTCAAATCTTAACTGGTGTTACTCAGAGTACAAAAACAATTCCTGCTTAGAAATATTGGGTGAAAAACAGTTACCAAATTTTACTTTAAAAAAGACTACAGATTCTTGATTATGCCTTCCAACTTCTCAGGGAGATTTGAGGATAAAACAAAAAGGACCAAACACTTGCATATTATGTTATTTGTACATCGTGGGAAAACAAACCAATGTTGGATGAGAGAAAATATCGCATTAATTATTCCTTACGATCACAACGGAGTATCAAGTGCAATCCTGACATCAAGAAGCTTTAGAAACTCCTCTCCGGAAGTAATGAACCAGATTGAAGAAACACAAAATATGCCAGATTCATGTAAAACACCAATAATTACAGTAATACCAAAGAGGGGGAAAGATCCACTAACACCAGCATTGTATAGACCAATATCTCTACTTAACTCAGATTATAAGATAATATCAAAACTATTAGCAAACAGATTGGCCAACTGTGTACCAAAAATAGTAAAACTAGATCAAACTGGATTTATTAAGAAAAGACGAACAATGGACAATATCTGCAAGTTCATTAATCCATGCAGTAGAAGGAAACAAGACGCCAACAGTGGCAGTTGCCTTAGACGCAGAGAAAGGCTTTCACAGAGTAGAATGGAATTATTTATTCAAAGTACTAGAGAGGTTCAACCTACCAGAAAAATATATTAATTGGATTAAAGCATTATATAAGGGACCATTAAGGAAGGTAACAGTAAATGGATATGTATCAAACCAATTTAAATTAAGTAGGTCAACTAGGCAGGGATGTCCACTATCTCCCTCACTGTTCACTTTAGCTATAGAACCATTGGCAGAACTGATAAGAACAGAAAATAAAAGGGATAAAAATAAAGGAGTATAAAATCAGTTTGTTTGCAGATGACATATTATACTTAACAGAACCAGAAATATCAATAAAAGAATTTCATAAGAAATTGAAGGAGTATGGAGAAGTATCGGGGTACAAGATCAACACAAATAAAAGTGAAGCGATGCCAATGAATAATGCGGATTTCACAAAGTTTAAGAAAGAATCACCATTTAAATGGCAAACACAAACAATCTGATACCTAGGTATTAAGACTAGATAATAATCTAGGCCATCTATAAAAATTAAAATTATCAGCCATTAATAAAGAAATTACAAGATGACTTAGAACACTGGAAAGATTTACCACCAACACTGATAGGAAGTGTAAATTGCACTAAAATGAATATCTTCCCAAGGATACAATACCCATTTCAATCATTACCAATTCCCTTAACAGAGCAATTATTCAATGAGCTAAAGAAAATAACAAGGAAATTCTTACGTAAATGGGGGGGGGGGGGGGGGGAACAGAGGATAGCGCTAGATAAATTAACAGCATGGTACAAACAAGGGAGTTTACAGCTACCAAACTTTAAGAATTATTATAGAGCAGGACAATTAAGATACCCATCAGATTTTTATCAAGCAAGGGAAAAACCAGATTGGACCAGGATAGAGCTAGATAAAATAGGGGAGAAGGTACCAGAACATATACTTTATAAGTGGGATGAAAAACTGGTGCAATATAGAAGTTCACCAGTACTGCACCATCTGCTCAACATTTGGAAGAAGATACATGCAGAAAGAAAAAAAAACAAATTACCAACTACCAAAATTATTATTGACGCAAAATCAACTAATCCCTTTCACAATAGATAACCTTTCCTTCAAAGAATGGGAGAGAAAGGGATCAAAATAATAGAAAATTGTTTTTTGGGAAATAATTTATTATCTTTTGAACAAATGAAGGACAAATATGGAATAACTCATGGTACAATATTTGCATACCACTAACTGAAAACCTACTTAAAGGACAAATTGGGAAGCAGGCTGAGGTTACCAGAAGGAAGCAGTTTTGAATATGTGATTATAGGCACAATGATAATTAAAAGATTTATAACAAACATGTACATCAAGTTGCAAGAGAACGAGAATGATGAAATAAGCTGTAAACCCAAACAAAAGTGGGAACACGATCTAAACATAAAGATAAAAAAATGAAATATGGGAAAAGCTATGCTCCAGAACTGAGAAATACAATAAACACAAGGTTATGCATGATACAGTATAATTGGTTACACAGGTTATATATCACTCCTCAAAAGTTAAATAAATGAGACCCAACAGTATCAGATAGATGTTTTTGCTGCAAGAAGGAAACGGGAACCACAGTATATGCAATTTGGACATGTGAGAAAGTTGAAAAGTTTTGGGAAGATCCAAATCAGGTATTAAATTTTAAAAAATAAAAAATAAAAAGCAACATACCAAAAAATCCAGAGATCTTTCTTCTAAGAAATACAAGAATTAGGCCTCAAACTGGATGAAGCACAAAAAAGATTTATTATGATAGCCTTAGCTGTAGCAAAAAAATGTATAATGTCAACCTGGAAATCAGAAGAGAGCCTGAGAGGACAGCAATGGTACATGGAAATGAATAAATGTATTCATTTGGAAAAAATAACAATTTTAAAAATAAAGTCACATTATTCGAACAAATTTGGGAACAGAGAGGGCCTACCACAGACCTCCACCCCCTAAAATGAGAAAATGATAGAATGAGAAGATGAAATGAACTGACCAAGTGTGTAAAAGTAGATGACACAATTTTCTTGTTCATTTTCATTGTGTAACGACATTGTTTAATGGGTTTATTGTATCGCATATGTTGAACGATTAGTGGGTAGGGAGGGTGGGAAGGATGGAGGGAAGGGAGGGGGGAAAAAAATGACACTGTGTATATTCAAGATGGAAGTGTTTGCGTGTATTTTGGTTAATATGGTTCATAGTGTAAAAAATAAAAAAATTTTTTTTTTTTTTTTTTTTTAAAGCTATAGGAACAAAGGGCTCAGGTATACAACCCAAGTTATGGTCCAACAATAACTACCTTGCAGATTACTCCAGAAGATCACTGTATCTGAATAGTTTCCCCAGAAAATGTAAAGTGCATCCACAAGGAGGAATTGCACCATTGTGAAATGCAACCAGACTGTCACCTCAAACAAAGTGACTCCACTTACTTTAGCATAGACTTCAGTCAGAGCCTGCCCAAGCTTATCGGGTTCACCACGAAGGATCACAGTTTCAGAGTTGCTATCCGAGGGTGGGATTTCGACAGAGACTCCAGTCCGTTCCAAAATCTCCTGCAATGAGTTGCCTTTGGGTCCAATGACATACTTGTGCTGAGACTTTTTCACCTCCACTGCGATCGTTGTGGATTTGCTTTTCTTGATTTAAAATTAATAAATGATTACATTTGTTCTGTGACAGCATCTCTGTGCAACACAAATGATATTTAACCCCAGAATGTACCAGGTTGATCGACGTTAGTTGGGAGTTACAGGAATCAGACATTGCACGTCCAGTGTAAGTGCAGGGGATTGAGAAAGTATGGTGGGAAGTATTTCTCAAAGAACAGTAAAGAAAAAGATGAAGCAGCTCAAAGGAGCATTGGGCCAAGAGGAAACAGGAATCTAGTTGAGAGGGAACCAAAGGTCATGCAGCACAAGTGGTGAAAATAAACATCAAGCTGTTGTTTCCAGAATTCTGCATTTGGCTGTAAGTTCCATGAAGTACAGCTATTCAAAGGCATCAATTAACAGATACAGTTTGCCTGGGGAGTTCCAGCCTTCACATCAATGCAAGTATCGCAATGATGTGGATCTTTAAACTTTTTCTCTCCTGACCAACTCCGCCCACATCAACTCCTCCTCATTCTCCCCACCTCCAAATTTGGCCAGCCATGCCCCAACAAGCCAGGTTTGAATCCCGTACTGCCAGTTAGGGTGTTTGCACATTCTCCCCACAACCTGTGCGGGTTTTCACCCGGGTGCTCCGGTTTCCTCCCACCCTCTAAAACAGAAGGAGTTGATCTCATAATTGGGTGGTATGGGTTTCATTGGCCGCATCATTAAAAATGAGGAACAAGCCATGCAGACTGCTTCATTACAAGGCAGCTTTCACACCAGTTAGCCACTGCTTTGATTGACATATACAATAGAAACCGAGCTTGGAACATGCAGTAAGGAACGCTGAGGAGAGCTTCATCAGGAAGAATGGATCCACTCATTGATTACCCTTCTTACCTTATCTTCGTAGATCCTCTTAATGCGGCAAACAGCTTGCGCAACCTGTTCTTTCTCTCCGGTGATAACAATCTCATTCTTCATCACACTCGGTGGGGGGATATTGATCCGAGTCCCAGTTTCCTGCATCAGCTCTCCAGCAATCTTATTGAAGGGTCCAGCAATAAACGGGTGATAGACTTTCTCAATGTTGATCCTCTCGACTGCACGCTTATCCTGTGGGAAATGCAGAACAGTTCAACCCAACCAGCAGCATTGCTGGGAGAAGAGAACCGTGCCTTTGCTCCACTTTAAAATTGAATCACTGGATGCACTATTCAATCCCTTTGCTATCAATGAGTCACCTACCCACATTCCAGACTTGGCAATGGAAAAGTAGATAACCATACAATTCTTAGCAGGGAGATTAAGGGAATTACAAACTACTGAGAAATTCCAAGACACTGTCTGACAAGAACTTCATAAAAACCTAAACAGCAATTCTTCACATTCAACCTGGCATGGAGACCATAATTAGTGTTAAGATTTTTCCAGGTTCCATACAACTTTGCTTCATATTGATGGCACACACTATGCAACATAGTCTTGAAGTATTATTGATTCAAGAAATATTGATGCAGACAAAATTGAAGTCATCAACTGCAGATGCTTTGGTAAAAATCAAATTAAAAATCACAAAAATTTAAATTAAAAAAGCAGAGATAATCATGGCCATCAATCAAATACCTGTAAATCAAATACCAGATGGTTCACCAGAAAGTAAAAGGCAGGTTTCATGTGTAATTAAATTGATTTGGCTATGCTATAGAATCGTGGGCAGAGGATACAGAATAGACTTTCCCTCATTGCCAAGCTTGCAGAGCACTTGTCAGAGAAAACCATGCCAAAAATGCACAAAGACAATCTCATATTTGTCCAGCAACTCTGCTCAGAGTACATGCTGACTCTACTCCTGGGATGACATCCAAAATAAAATCAATTATAGATGATCCTCTGTACCTACCTGTTCAGCAGAGATCAGCAAGATTTCATGGCGTGCTTTTTCAATGCCTTCTTTTGTGCCAGTGATTTTAATCTGGTTGCTGGGGTCTTCAGGGCGTGGAATTTGGATCTTGGTTGCCGTTTTCAGTTCCAGCTCCTGCAGTTTCTCTCCACTCTTACCGATCACAAAACGATGATGTTCTTTGGGGATGGTCACTGTTGCTGATGCCTAGACCAATGAGTGGACAATCAAAATTCCAAGTAACCATTCTAAAAGGCATCATGCCTACAACCCAATATCTGGCCCAAAAAAACCAACACTGGCAAATGTTCAGTAACAACTCCGAACACTAGTACTGAAAGTAAACTCAAACAACAAGCCTCTTGAACCCAGTATTCTAGAATCTTGTAAACTGCAACTAGTATAAAAGAGATTCCATCAACATTAAGATCACTCAACTTTTAAATTAGTTCATTGTGAAACAAACAAGCTTCTAATCCCTTTTAGAAGGGTTAAAGGATCTCCAATCAAAGTAAAATTTCTTGGGAGAACCAAGCTCTGTACTGAAGCAGAAAGATGAAACTCCCCTATTTTAATGAATGTCAACAGTTTTCCATTCTCATCTTAATTACTTCCTGAATTTTGTGTACTTCTAACCATTGTCATATACTTAATCCACTTAAATATGCACCTCTTTCCACCAAACCATATTTTAAAACTCCAATGCTGGAAGTTTGAGTGAACAAGCAGGAGGGACTCAGCAGACCAATCAGGCAGCATCTGTAGAGAGAGGTGGTCAGTCAATGTTTTGGGTTGGGACCCATTGAGTCTCTATAGATAAACGGTCCCAATCAGAATCCAGGCTGACCACCTCTCCCTCTATGCTCCCTGGCACAGAGTCCCTTCCGCATTTTAAACAGCTTGGAGGTTCCCATTTCACCCCCATCCAGGCCTATGCACTGCTTGCCTGAGTCTGCAGTTGAACAGCTTAGAGGTTCCCATTTCACCCCCACTCAGGACCATGCACTGCTTACCTGAGTCAGCAGTTAAACAGCTTGGAGTTTCCCATTTCACCCCCACCCAGGCCTATGCGCTGCTTACCTGAGTCTGCAGTTAAACAGCTTGGAGGTTCCCATTTCACCCCCACCCAGGCCAATGCGCTGCTTGCCTGAGTCTGCAGTTAAACAGCTTAGAGGTTCCCATTTCACCCCACCCAGGCCTATGCGCTGCTTACCTGAGTCTGCAGTTTAGCAACAATCTCCTTCCTTGCTTTCATGACAGCCTCAAGCTTTCCTGAAACCATGATGGAAAGACCTTGGTCCTTGGCCAATGAAAGTTCAATATGAGCACCAGTCTTCTGCATAATATCCAGACAGATTTTAGCCTGGTCTCCTTCTCCAAACTGGTTCATTTCTTTGTACTTGCGTTCTTCTAATGGCACATGAAAAACCTGGACAAAAAAAAAGTTGATGTACTTTCATTTTAATTCTTCCCATTCATATTCCTTCTAATGCAGGGGTCTCAACCTTTATTGCCCTAGGCTCCACTTTAATTTTTCAAAAAAACATATACCTCACCATCAGCAAAAAGTTATATATTCAAAAGAAGTTTTAATTAAATAATTTACTTGCAAGTGCATTTCAATGCATTTAAGGTTGGGAATACTACTTCAATACGTCAACCATCTCAAACACACATTCAATATGGTTTCTCTTAGCTTGCAGCAAATCACCAACAGCACTGAAGCCACATTCTACTAAATTAGATGATGGAAAAATCTATCAATAGTTCCCTTGCTCAAGTAGTTGAGTTTGGGTCTTTTTCAATCTTGTTAGACAGCCACATCATAGTTTTTTTCACTTTGAACAAAGTTTTCACAGATTTCTCATGTTGCAACTCAGATAACTCCTCTTGGTATTGTACTGGAACTTCAGACAAGTCCACCAGCAATGCTGAGTTATCTATCTATCTATCTATATATAAAAAAATCTATCATTGAAGTTGGTAACCAACATTTTAAAATGGTCAAACCAACTTTTTCATTATTTCCCAAACTATTCCTACGCCCCACTAAAATATTCTTAAGCCCCACACCCCACCAAAATATTACCATGCCCCACCAGTGGGCGCATGTCCCACCTTGAATATCTATGCTCTAATGCTCATGGCTCTGACAACTCTTCAACCAAGGTTATTCATTTCATCCATAATTTTATTTCATGGCTAGTTTAAACCAATATGCTCCTCTGATTTCATTATTCCCCTCCCATTTTTATTTTGAAGTCAAGGATCTGCTCATTACATAGATTTAAATGATCTGCTGAATCCTTCTAATACTTTCCTTTACAAGAGTTGTTACAAGAGTGGAAATAAAATTCAGAAATGCTCAAAATATTCAGGAAAGAGAAACTACAATCCAGCTTCAGTCAGAGCCTTCATCAGACAAACGATGCTTTAATGTTGCGTTATTGGAATCCAACCTGGATTTTTTTTTAATAATTGGGGCAATGAAAGGATCAGGTTCAAACCAATACCAAACTTCAATGAAACAAATCATGCACTGCTCAAACTGGACTTGGACCCAATGCAAAAGAAAGAACTGCCAAGGTTAAACCAGGACTCAACAGATGCTGGAGAACTGGAACAATACACTGGCATGCTGGAGAAACTCAGGTCAGGAAGCATTCAGGAACAATAGGTCATTGACATTTTGGGCCAGAGCCCTTCATGGATACCAAAAATCAGGTTAAGCAAAGGCGTGATAGGGAAAGGGGGAAGAAGGAGCCAAGAGGTGACATGGAGGGGACAGAGGGCTGAGAAAACTGTTCTGATAAAGAGGAATGGAAGTGGGTGGGAAGGTTGAGGAAAAGCAACGCAGGTAATGGGCAGAAGGAAAGGAGTCCAGAATGAGGGAAAGTGAGGGAGAAGAGCTACTGGAAGTTGGAGCTCGATATTGATGACCTCTGCTTTAAGACTGAATACAAACTGTTCCTCCAGCTTACACATGGCCTCAACTTGCCAGTACATGAGACCATGGACAGATGTCAGTGTGGGAATGAGGTGTGAGGAAGAACAACTCTTCCCATCCAGGGAGAAACCAGTGTTCCACCCATGCTATTTGTCACCCCAATCAGCTTCATCCCATACAATAACCCGATCTTACAAGCCGCACCTGGGTGATGAGAGAAGATTTGAGTGGTCTGATTTTGTTCCATGCTCCAGAAGGTTCCGTTGTAGTCTCTCCAGTTACAGCTTTCTCAGGAAGAGGAGGAAATGCTTCCTTGTAAGTTGGTACCAAATCAGTCTCATCTTCTGAACCAACACTTGCTACAGGTAAAGATAAATTGGGTTGGTGAAAAAGTCAGAATTGGACAGTTATAAATCAACAAGGAAACTGAACACTTGGGTATTTTTGTAAATTTTTTTTTCCCATTCACAAAACATTATAGTTCAGACCCTTCAACCAATCCATGTAAACCTATCCCACAACAATCTAATCCTTTGCTACCTCTATTTTTTCTCACATCCAGATACCTGTTCAAATCGAAAAATACATGCTGGAACCATCCACAAAAGGCACTTGGGCTTGATGGCTTCACCAATGGAAGGCCAAAATGGCAGCAGCATTTCCGACAGCAGTTTGGAATTAAAAAACCATCCTTAAAATGCTTGGGTCTCAATTACGGAGCTATTCAATTACTGGTGGCCATTTGTCAGCTCGTTTATAATACACCGCAATAAGGCAAATGCACCAACCATAAATGGTACAGTTTCCATTCTTTCACAATCATTTCCTCTAGCTGGGACACCAGCTGTGACACAAACTTCCGGCCAGCTATGAATACAAGGTGTCTCCTGCTCACAGGAACCAACCTGGGCTCTTGAGCAACCACAAACATTCTCTCCCGCCAAAAAATACCATGCCAAACTAAAAGTTCAGTTTGGAACAGAAATAGACAACTTTTCTATGGACAACAGGTGACCACAATCCAAAACATACAATGGGTTTTAGTACAAAAATTCTGCTGGTGACGGTGGACTCCATTTCAAGCATCAAATAATGAGCTGCATATTTTACTCAATGTTATGCATCAGGAAGCACAAGCCTCAGTCTTCAATACCCATCTCCCCTCATTCCTCAAGGTATGATGGCATGGACACTACATATTCACTGCAGTCAAGGGGATGAAGCCTGGACGTTTAGGACCACGCATCGCATTAAAACACCATCTCAGGATGGCCAACAATGTCCAAAAGCATTCAAATCGCATTTAGAGATGCGGCAGAGTAACAAAACTTTGTGCCACGAGCCCATCCCACCTAAATAAATTCATGTGACTAATTCACCTATTAAACCCTCTCCCCCCCCCCCCCACGTCTTTGGAATGTAGAAGGAAGACAGGAGAACCCTATGAAAAGCCACGGTGGGGGGGGGGGGGGTCACAGAGAGAAGGTACAAACGCCTGACAGACAGCCGTGGATTCAAACACAGTCGCTGAAGCTGTAATAGCTAACCTTGCTGCCTTCTCTCAAGATGCACAAAAATCTTCCTAAAAACCGAACAGAAGCTCAGGATCAACAATAACCCACTCAATATGCAAACAAAGTCAAATAGATTATTCCTTCCCCTACCCCCAAGATCAGAGAGAAGCCTCATATCAACACTGGATAAATTTTTCCCCCCAAAATGTTTGTTTCCTGAAAAAAAAAAGTTGGAGGATTATGATCAACTTCAGGCTGAACACAAAAATGATTTCAGATTTGCTGTATCACACAAGATGGAGAAACATCAAATTATAATTTTTATGATTAAATATGCTAAATTCAATGACTTCTGAGCAACTCTGAGCCAAGTTCCCACATTGACTGCAATGTTGTAAAACAAATGTGAGGCGCCAAGAGTTTGTCTTGGTCACCAATTTTACAACCAAAGTAGAGCTCGCAGTCATGCTGTCTTTGAGCCTTAAGCATACAATTGGCCACAATTGTAACAGAATGTATCACAGCGGTTACAACATTGACAAGACATTGACAAGACAACCCCCGTGACTAAAGACACTCACCTGAATGTGGCAGAAGCACTTCTGAGGCGCCGACGCAAACCCTCCTCCGGGAGGGAGGACAGGCAGACGCACCTGCTTGGGAGGGCGGGGTGATCCTCCATCAGCCGTGACCCCCCCACCACCCCAGTTGCCTGACAGTAACACCCTCCCCACTGGAGAGGGGAAGTTGGCTACGGCCGGCAGGGGACAGCCAGTGTGAGCTGTACAGCCCGGCTGGCCACTCCTGCAGCTCTGTGCGGCTCAAGACGCGGCAAGGCATAGTCCCCCACACAGCTGGAACTGTTGTGGGAAACAGAGCAGTTCCATCTGTGTGGGGGATTATGGGTAGGGAAGACAGCCATTGCCATGCAGCATTTTTATGATGGGTGGTGCTGCGGCATCAGTCGCTCTCCCTCCATCAGATCCGGAGGTGCAACGAGGCACCTCTGGATATGAATAGGTCCTTTCAGGTGGACCAGTTAACACTGCAGAAGCTTTTTAGGGCTGTCACCTGAAAGGTGTACTCATAGATTTAAACCCACTCCTGTCATTGGCCTCAAGGCAGAGGGTCCACCTGAAAGGGCCCAGAATCAACATTATGCACAGCATCTGTATTTGTGAGCTGCTTTTGTAACCTGTCCACATCTCTCCTGACTAAGCATGCCCAGGCCCAAGATAATATTTGCATAGCACCTGCACTCCCCAGGCATGCTTGGGCTGACCAAAACATCTCACTTTGTGGACAATAATCTAGTAGACTTGAAAGATGATGGAAAATACAACTAGGTTAAACCTAAAATAAAAGTACGTGATAGGAACATTTTAAGGTGATCTAAAGGACCCTGGTGGGACAGCACAGTTGGAGTAGTGGTTAGCACCACACCCTTACAGTGCCAGCTATAGGGACCAAGGTTCAAATCCCACACTGTCTGTGAGGGGTTTTGTACGTTCTCCCCCACCCCATGTCTGCATGGATTTTCCCCAGGGATTCTGGTTTCCTCCCACCGTTCAAAACCTTCTGGGGTTCCAGGTTAATTGGGCGGCCAAAATGGCCTATTACCATGCTGCATTTCTAAATTTTAAAATTTTTAAATTTAATTCTTGATTAGTAGCCCAAAATCCAAATACACTCAGATGTTCAGGAAGCAAAATCTTCACTGTCCACTGCAATCATACAGCATGGAAATGGGAAACACAGATCAGTCACTACTAGAAAAGGCAGGGTTATTTGAAAAATGTTTCTGCTGACCTTTGACCTGCTGCTCATCGAGGCCACTTCTGTGTTCAGCAAAGCTTTCAGGTGTCAATACGGCTACAGAGCTCATTGTCGATATCCCACGTACACGAAGTCCGGGTATGCCACTGCAAATGGATAATGTGTTAACACATGCAGTCTTAGTGAAACCAAGAAAATGGAGCAGGTGCATGTCAGTTGTCCCCCTTAGACTACTCCACCATTTAATTTGATCGTGGCTGGGCCAAACTTGGCTTTGACCACCATTTCCTGCTCTCTCCACACTTGAAAATGGCCCATCAAGATGACACCACTGCCACTAGTGCAGGACCAGGAGAGGCAGGCAGAGTGAAGACATGCTCCTCTGCAGGGTACTACTGCCAAATCTGTCCCACCCAATTGGCAACATTCAGGTTCAAATTGTCTCTCCGACTTTTTTTTAATGGAGGTCCCAAGTCCACGATGGAGGGATCCACAGTCGGCAGCCCAGACATACACTGGGGTCCATGGAAGCAGTAGACTAGAGAACCTGTGCCAAGGAAGATGCATTGGAAAGGGACCAGAGTGAAATACCACAGCAGCAGACCAGGCCTCACACCATTCCACAGGCTATTGGCAACCAGGCATCACAACTGGGATACACAAAGGTGCCAATGGTCAATAGGGATCCTGAAGGAACTGGAGTGTTGACAAAAAAAAAAGAAGAAAAAAATCACATCAGGAGTGGAAAAGGGATACTTAGATGCTCCTAGCTTAGGCACATAGTTGGATGGGACAGAAGGCAGTATGCCAAGAGGGGAAATGGCCAAATCGATTGCCACCATTTCTAGTGTGACTTTTTACTTCTCGTCTGTGCACGTTTAAGGCAAACAAAGGGAAAAAGATTTTCATGTACATGGCAATTAATGGACCAAGGTACAGGTGATCACCACATATCAGTAGTTTGGGGCAACAGAAATTCACTCCCATTAAAAAAAAATCTGGATAGAAATCAAAATAATTTTAAAAAACTTTCAACTCTCATTTCTCAATGCATGTGCAAATGGCATTGCTTCACTCCCAGTGTATAATATTTGGTAAGGGTGTCTATACTCAACTCCATAGCTCTGCAGGAGTGAAAATGACAAACAAGTCCAAACAAGCGACTGTGACCAGATAAGGTCCTTGCTATTTCAGTCTTAAATAAGGACCACTATCCTAAAAACAAATTCCTTGGATCCTCCAAAATTCCCATCATCATCCTCAGTCTCAAACCTGTTGATCTTCTGTTTCAATCAGATATCCTCATTCTACTACACTAATAGTAAATGCTGGCCCAATCCCCTTTCTAATCAACCTACTGAACCTTCCCTCTGCTGCTCGAGCCATCTTCCTCTTCAGCACCTTACTAAGTGGAATCAATATGTCTCCACTTTTGTTTGCAAGGCCTTCTTACTGCCAACCTTGAGCTTCATGTTAAAAGAAAGCTGGGAATCTTTTGTAATCTTGACACCAAATAATTTTCCTTTAATCTTTCTAAAGAGCAGAACTTCAGATTTTCCCACTTATTCAATTGGTTCATAATGCCCTTGAAAGGTCTAGGCCACCCTCCAACTTACCATTGCATCAGTAAATCAGGCTATCACACGCAGTCCCTCCATTCTCACCATCCGCATGCATTGTAAATACTTGAGCTACCCCCTACCTAGCACATGGCGCCACATACATCAACACCAATCTGAAAGGGACCCATTTATTTCAACTGTTTAGTGAGCCACTCTCCTGTCCAAGCCAATAGATTATACCCAATCTTATGGTCTTGCGTTACCCATTGATGTGGCAGTGGCAATCCAGACATACTCACCTTCTGGTTCTCCTTCAATCACATCCTAAAATAACTATAGCCCATTTTGCTCCCAATGACAGACGTCAAGTAACATCACCAGTTAAGAAATTAATGGCAAAAGAAAAGCTTTACATTGAATGTCAGTCACATAACAATATTACTGACAGTTTTGACCTTTCCACAAACATTGCATAGCCTTATACCAAAAATAGGAATACACATCTGAATTTTCACCAAGAAACACCAAATAAGAGATGGTCCAAGAGGTAGTGCTCAAACTATAAAGCTGATTGATTGGATAGTGTCAGACATCTCTGCATTTACCCCAAGATGGACTTCATGAACGAGATCCAATAATTCTAATAGTGAATAGAGCAGCAAAAACTTCAGCCAGAAAGAGGAACTCTTTAGAAACTCCTAAGGAACACACAGGGAAAGTAGTTCTCCTGTGCTGCAAAGTTCTATATAACAAGCTGCTTAGGGAGACAACTTGGACAGTATGGATAATTTGGGCCAAATGGCTGTGAAAGCTATGACTAAAGTGAAATACAAATGTTGAAGTATTCATTAGAAATAAAACCCAGTATGGCACTCCAAAAGATTATTGGACACTGTATGAAACCTCAAAAATTCTCAGGCAAATTGTAAACATTTTAAACTAGGCTCTAAAGAAAAAAATTTAACCCCCTCCACAACCCTGGGCTACTGCAAAGCTGTGTAGACCCCTCCACCACATGTGAAACGAGCAAAGTGACAGGTAGAAAATAATTTCAGACAAAACACTCACCAGCTAAATGGTCAGTTGCCAGAAAGTCCGTCCTGTAGGTGGATGCCTGCCTGCGTCAGCCTGCCAGCTTTTTGATCTGCAAGAGAGATGGAGATGCTCATGTTGGTCAACAGACAACTTGAACCATCATATCATTGTTAAGGAATGATTAAGCTCCCTACTCTCAGCACAACTGCCCTACAAGGTCTACACACACTCACATGAAAGATTGATGCATTTGTCAAAACAAAGTGTGGTTCACATAACCCTACAGAAAGCTGGTCATCTCCAAGAATACATTGAAGAAACTATTCTATGGTAGTTTTAGATACTTTAAATGGAGAAGGCAAGTAAGACAGAGGATCAGAGGAAACAGCAAATGACATCTGGCATTTTGAGGTTAATATACAAAATGCAAGTTGGGGTATGTAGATATAAAGTAACAGGCCATTCTGGCCAAAAGTCTGTGCTGCCCAATTAATCTACAAACCCTGGTAAGTTTCAAACGATGGGCGGAAACTAGAGTCCCCAGGAAAAACCCACGCAGAATGTACCAACTCCTTACAGACAGCATGGGATTTGAACCCCAGGTGCCGATCGCTGATGCACTATCCGCTTCGCCAAATGTGCCACCCCATATTGAAGGAAGGCTGCATTGAAGAAATATTGGTGATCCTCAATTATATAAAGCAATATTACTTTCAGTCAATTGCAAAAAAAAAAAAATTCCAGTTCATCGAACCACTGGTCACGTCCACTTGTGTATTAATGCACACAATCAAATTGCAGACTCTATCCCCTAATCCCCACACAGAGTTTGAGGGCAAAGTATCTGACTTGGATACATCCTGGGTTTAACAATAGAATGGCTAGACCCAGATTGCAGAAAGGTTCTGAAGGAAGTGAAAAGAGTGGCATGGTAATTAGTAACAGTCTAGCCCAGTGGTTCTCAACCTTTTTCTTTCTACCCACATACCACTATTCCCTATGCCATCGGTGCTCTGTGATTAGTAAGGGTTGCTTAAGGTGGTATGCAAGTGGGAAGGGAAGGTTGAGAATCACTCATCTCGACCCAATTGTTCCTGAAATATTTTGCTTGAGAAAAATTGTCATTGGCCCATTTCCTTAGGAGTTACAAAACCGTGCACGTAACAAGTCTGATTAAAATTTGTTGTTTTCAATCTTTTTCTTTCCATCCACATTCCACTTTAAGCAATCCCTTACTAATCCCAGAGCATCTTTGGCACAGGGAATACTTAAAATGGGATGTGAGTGGAAAAGGTGGAGAACCACTGTTCTAGCCATTTGTTCTACAACATACCAGAGGTAGAGGTTCTGATGGAGGGTCTTCAGGATGATACCAGCCATCTCCCTCTCCACAGACGATACCAGCCATCTCCCTCTCCACAGACGATACCAGCCATCTCCCTCTCCACAGACGATACCAGCCATCTCCCTCTCCACAGACGATACCAGCCATCTCCCTCTCCACAGACGATACCAGCCATCTCCCTCTCCACAGACGATACCAGCCATCTCCCTCTCCACAGACGATACCAGCCATCTCCCTCTCCACAGACGATACCAGCCATCTCCCTCTCCACAGACGATACCAGCCATCTCCCTCTCCACAGATGCTGCCCGACCCAATGAGCATTTAGTTTTTATTTCTGACTTTCTGCATCAAAGTTTTTTTTAAATAAATTCAAAGCAGAGCATTGAGAAATCCATGTTCTGTGCAACTTTACCAAGAGTCAAATTAGGATGTTGTACTGCAGGATGGCAAAAATCTAACCACACCAATCACTCAAGAAAACATGCAAAACAACTGGGCAAGAGGCAGAAAAACAATGCTGTGGAAACAGAACATTTTCTACTAGGAAGCAAATTCAAGTTGTAGAGGATCACAGAAGTTATAGACTGGGAAAGACTGAAGTTCCAATCAATCTTACCCATCTCCCAAATCCTTGATCCAAAAGCACTACAACAGACAAAGTACACAAACTACTCACCTCCTGCCCTGTTCCTTCATGCCAAACATTATTTTTCATCCATCTGGTCTGGTTAGTCTTATCCAAATTTATTTTTCCCCCCCACACTTCTTAGTCAGAGACTTTCTTGAAGTAGCTGCATGGACCCCTCCCTATTCTACAAGGTTTGCAACAGAGAAAAATTGGACAAGCGCTGTAATATTAGACATCAAGTACCAACTGGAGGAACTTGGGTCTTGCGGCGTCCATAGGAGGTGAAGAAAAGTTGCAGATATTTCAGGCCTAAGCTCTTCAGCATTTTTGTATTTTGATAATACCAAGACTAAGGGATACAGAGAACCCCCCCCCCCCCCCCATGAGGAAATTTCAAAGCTTCTGCAATAGAGGACAAAAATTACAGTACAAATCTTAATTAACATGTGCCAGAAATCAGTGGGTATCATTGGCCTGCTGGATACAGGGTTGGTGTCAAGGGGCTTGGTCCTGGGTATCAAGGGTAGAACCACAGAAAAGACTTCACAACCAATGGCTAGAATACATTACACCACAGTTCTGCTTCAGAGATTTCAACATGCAGACAGCAATTCAAGCCACAGAAAAACAGCTGATTGAGATTTATGGCCTTTTCTAGGTTAAAAGTCACAGGGTGCACCTCTTGTTTGACTCTAGAGTCTCTCCTGCGATTCCTTCAATCTCTTTAGCTATCAACTGCACAATGTGAAAGGGATTGGCCATTCAAATCAAGCATGCAAAAATTACATTTTTTAACAAAAATTACACTGCAAGAATAAGTATTGAAAATAACCAAATTGTTGGAAAAGCATTATCACAGGGGAAGAAAATATCCTCAATTGAGTTTCAGATTAAAGAACGCAGCAAAGCCAAATGCCTTTACATGGAGAGGGAGGAGAGGTAGGGTGGTGGGCACAAGGAAGAACCTTTAAAGCATTTGTGCAATTAAGAAATTGTTAAAGGTCAATGATCCGTGCTCTTTTCCCAATTTAAAGCACCTCCTGATACGCATCACTCAAAAAGATAATAACCTGGAAGGTGCCAAGTGCAAGTTCCATCCTCAAGTCACCAGCAATAAGTTTTTATAGCTGCAAGGTCAATAACTAAGTGCTTGGGATAGAACTGTTTTAGTGATGGGGCAATGGCTTAGAGGAAAGCTAACTTAATACCAGTACATCTGGCAGACTGCTAAATTCAAGATTATCTGGAAGAGCTATGCACTCAAGTTGGGAAACTATTACAAAGTAGTAAAGTCCATCAGGTAACCATTTAAGAACCAAGCAGGGCTGGTCAATGACAATTTTAGGATTATTTGTCCTATTTGAATTATTATTTTTTTTTAAAAAAAAGAGCATTTCTTAAATTTTTCCTGAAGGAAAAAGCACAAAGCAGGATAGAGTCACACCAAATCCCTGCACAGTAAATAAAGGTCTTTCTTACCCTCGGCCAGCAGTCTCCCTGCTGAATGGGAATAGAAAATTCAAGAGTGTGCTTTTGCACTTTGATATTTCCCCAACATAAACCAGGATCATGATCTTGAAAAACATAAATCAGTGGAGAAGAAAGTCAGTTTAGTCTCTCTGCTGATGGCACGCATCAAACAGAGCAACATGTGAAGATTTGGTCATTCACAGTCCAATCCTCATTCACTTTCATGAAGACCAGTATTTCATTGCAGAATCCCGCAGAATGTTTTTTTTTAAATGAAAGGCTCAATACTCGTAACAGGAACTTCCTGGATCAATATCACATCTAATATTCGGCATTTATGGACTAACACCTCCTCTTCTCAAAGGCAGGAAAAGAAAACTATGGAGATACCGGTGAGACAGTGAAGGACACCTGAGGGACACAGGGTATGGAAGCCACTTTGCGTGATGCCAATTTTGACACAACTGTTTTTAAATCCTACTAATAGCACTGCTGAAGTCAGGCCATAGAAAAGAAACATGTCTTTACACCAGCAGATGTACACATGAGGGCATAGACAGTAGATATCCAGCATTTTCACCCAGGACAGTAATGGCCAACAACAGAGGACATCGGTTTAAGGTGAGTAAGAGTTAGGTAGGGGCCTGAAACACTGTCAAGTGTGGTGATGGAGGCTGGTGCAAAGATTCAGACAGGCATTTGGATGTAGGAAAAATAGAGTTATGGGGCGTGAGGGAGGGAATTGTTAGATTGATGTAAAGTAGGTTTACATCAGTCTGCACAACATTGGGGGCTGAAAGGCCTGTATGGTTCTATCTATCTATAAAGAAATAGGATTAAAATCTAGAAATCAAAATGCAAGCAACTACCTTAAAGTATTTCAAAGTTGGTGCCAACTCTAGAACTTGTGCTTTGTTTGAGCACAACTACCAGCCATGACAATCAGGAACATTTCTGAGTACATTGGACTAACACACAACAGAAACTAAACTACTTTGCTGCAAGCATATTTAAATAGGAGAGGATGGGGAGAAGAGTCTTAGAGAAAACAAATGAGTAGATAAATACTTCTGCAAATGCAGGCTGCTACTAAACAAGATCACAAAACATAGGAGCATAATTAAGCCATTCAGCTTAAGTCTGCTCCACCATTCAAATCACACCTGTGTATTCTTCCTTTCAATCCATTTTCCTGTCTGCTCATCATAACCTTTGATACCCTTACTGATCAAGATCTTATGAACCTATGGTTTAAATATACCTCCACAATGGTCTGTGTCAATGCCCTCTGCTTGAAGAAATGTCTCATTTGTTCTAAAAGAACGTCCCCTTATTCTGAAGTTGTTCCCTCTGGTCCTAGACTCTCCTACTACTAGAAATATCTTCCCTATATCCACTCTATCCAGCCCATCCAACATTTAGTAGGTTTCAACAAGATTTTTACCTTCACTCCTTATCCATCTAAACAGCAGCAAGTGCAGGTCCAGAGACATCAAACTCTCACGATTATTCTCATGAACCTCCTCTGGACCTCATCCAATGTGCTTGAATGTCCTCTCCAATGCAAGCACATTCTTCCTTAGATATAGGGTGCAAATCTGCTCAATACTCCAAATGTGGTCTGACCAACACCATGATTAACCTGCCATGTTACATCTTTGCTAATATTACATTTGCCTTCCTGTCTCAACCTTCAAGTTATCCTTTAGGGAATCCAGGAGGGTTTTGGCCTCCACTTTCTGAACATATAGAAGTCTACACCTTTATTCCTTATGACCATCCACTTCCCTCTGCTGCTGTACATTTCATCTGTCACTTTGTTCATTTTCTCCAACCTGTCCCAGTCACTCTGCAGAGTCCCTGCTCCCTCAACCATACAGGCTCCTCCCATCTTTTTTATCATCTGCAGATTAGCCACAAGCTAATCCAACTAGAGCACTGTACAGACAATGTGCAAAATAGTGAACCCAACACCAACCCCCTACAGAACACCACTAGTCTCTGGAAGCCAGCTAGAAGATGGACTCCTTTATTCCCACCAATTGCCTTTTCCCAGTCAGTCACACAAGTACCTTTCCAACAATACCATGGACTCCCATCCTATTTAGCAGCCTTGTGTTTGGCACCTTGTCAAAGGCCTTCTGAAAAATCCAAATAAACAACATCCAATTCTCCTTTGTCTGTCCAGTTCTTTGCTTCCTCAAACAATTGCTAAAGAATTCCCAGATTCACTTCCAATCTCACTGGAATGTTTTGTACGGCACAGCTTAAGAATGTAAATTGAAAAGTCACGTTGAGGTCTTAACAACATCCAACAACCAGGAAAATATGCCAGTAAAATTGAAATTGGAGTCTCACTGCTCAATAGGTCAAAAATCAACACCTTTCAGGATTCCATTTATTGTCATGTACACAAATATTTTCCTTTGTTTGCACTGTAAAGATTGCCCCAACTTAAGAGGCAAAGACTGTTGCAGAGTTAAACGCAACAAGTCTATTCACTTCATTTCGTGCCAGTTTGTCTATGTCTGGAAAAAAATCTTTTCTGCTCATATTTTTCAAAGCCTTTCAAGACAGAGCTGGGGTGACAAAAACGTGGGCTTAAATTATGTAATGCAATAGAGTGTTTGTTTTTAAAGAAGAGATAGGAAAGAGGAGCTTTTAAAAAGATTTAATTGTTTAGTTCACATCTGGTGGATCAGTAAGATTCAATGTCTTTCTTGCAGTTATATTCTTACCTTTGTCGGGAGCTGTGCCAGCTGCCGCTGACGATGTAAGCAATGCGATGTGCCAGGGGTAATAGCATGCACGTGCGGGTGTGTTAAGCATCAGAATATGGGTGATGGATCTGGATGCAGGAGGAGGAGGAGGAGAATGTCAGGATCTCCCATGTGGCAGTGAGCCAATAAGAAGGTGAGGGGTTTGCCTGGGTGGTGTTTGGGGAGTTGAAGAATGCAATGTTATCAAGTAAATAATAGAGTCGACTTCAATGATATGCTGAAAGAAACGAGCAAATGTATTCTTGGTTTGTAAGCTGTGGTAAATCAATATCATTACACTCTGTACAACTAGTAAACTAGGTTAAATTTCAAGGTTGCATAACGAAACAACTTTCACGGTTTGTATTTTTTTGTTGTAAAAATTTTAATGAATTCCGTTATCAGTCCCAACAGGACCCTGAGCAAATCCACCAATTTAGATGTCATTTGACCAACATTTTGAATGCAAGGCATTTTTGTAAATGTTCCCTTAATATAAGCGAAACCAAGAGGAATGGTCAAAGACAAGATTTGACACCAAAGTTTCTAAAGGAATGTCAAATCTGAAAAAGACAAGATAAAGGAAACATGTTTGCATCAGGCAACTGACAATGCAGCTATTTATCAGAAGAAAAAAGTCAGGGACAAAAAGGATCAAAATAGAAAGATCAAAGCAACCAAGGAGAAGAGCAAAGAGAAGCCAAAGCCGAATTTTTAAAAAGTGGGAGGATAGGACAATTGCTAAAACTAAAGTGGTACTTTGCCAAGAGTCATCAGGCATTGGGACCAAATTCCTTATGGCCAGGCAGCCATTTACACCCGCCAGATAATCTACAGCTCGAAGCCAAATGAAGGATCGCAGATATATTCTCAAAGCTGAATCCCCAAAAAAATTGCCAAAAGGCAAGCACAAATTCATTACTGCAGGCAGAAATAGAACAGATTTGAAAATATACATCATCTGGAAGAATCAGTTAATGTAACACTATTTGTCTGGGTGCTCCAGTTTCCTCCCACCCTCCAAAAATTAATTGGGGTATTTGGAGGGCAAGGGCTCTTTACCAGGCTATATCTAAAAAAAATTGGCTGATTTTATGGCAATCGTAGAAAATTAAGCCGGATGAATGAATATTTGCATAACTAAATTAAACAAATCGAAACTACAGCTCACAGCATCTGGTAAAGTCACAAAAAATAGTGACACGTATACATTTGTGCTGAGCAGAGCTGCAGGGGATAGAGCTGCAAAAAAAATATGCAAAGGGGAAAGAAACAAAGGATTCCACAGGAAATTGAAATGCAAAGAGAATAAAAAGCATCTTTTAAATTTAACACATGAACATCAGCATTTACAACAAATGTCTACACTTTTGGGGCAGAGTCACAGCATTTCTCAAAGAATGAGAAAAGTATATTCTGCAATGTCAGTTTGAAGGAAAAGTCACCGTTACGAAAGCCTCACAAGAGGAATAAATTGGTTGAATAGTCTTTTGCCCAGAACAGAAGAAAAATCAGTGGCCAAAGGATACACATTAAGGCGAGAGAAAGATTCAGCATGAACCCAAGGGGTAACTTTTATTTTTAAATAAAGGGTTTTGGTTGTATGGAATGGGCTGCCAGAAGAGTGGGTTAAGGCAAGTTCTATTGTGTCATCTAAGAAAAAATACTGGATAGATTCAAGGATAGGATGGATTTAGAGATATATAGGCTAAATGCAGACAGGTTGGACTAGTGTGGGTGGGACATATTGGTCTGTATGGACAAGTTGGGCCAAATAACCAGTTTCCACATTATACGATGATATTTTATACAAAAAGTTTTTTTGAAAAAGTATTTAATTTTGTCATCCAAGATGACAAATTATCTTACCATTACTAGCCCCTTTTCCACTGGCACCCTGCCCCAGGAATTAACTGGGTATTTAATGGGACAGGATTCAGTTGAAAAGGAACACTATCCAAACACCAGCATCAAATGGCATTTCACGAGGTGGATTAACCATCTCTAGCCGTACACCTGCCATTTGCCGACACCAGAGTGCTGAGAAAACCAGTGGAAAAGGGACAACAAAATGCCACCCTTTTCCAGTTGAATGAAAAACACTCTGAACCCTGGGGTAAGTTGCGTTCAGTGGAAAAGCAATTAGTGTCTCAGTCAAAATGGCACAAAGGGCTTCCTATCCCAGGACACTGCGCAGCCAATTAACTGGATGTCAGTGGAAAAGGGGCTACTGTTAGTCAAGATTAGTCATTCAAGTCTGTGGAGAAGGAGCAATCCACATTATAACCTCTGTCTCAGTCACTGAGACAGGTCATCTTCTAACCCCATGTCCAAGAGAGGTTGGCACTGAAAAGCTACAAGACAGCTACTAATCACAGACACTATAGGGACACAACATAAAGTGGTGGCAACATTTAACAAGTCAGACACCAACCAAGGAATGAGAAACAAGAGTAAATACGTCAAGTTCTGTTAGAGGTTCTTGTATCTGAATGAGCAAGAACTGCTCATTCCCAATGCTGCCCAACTTTTTAAGTGTTTCCACTATTTTTTGCTTTTAGACAAGATTTCCAACATCCACTTTTTAAAAAAGTCTAGTTACTAAACCTAGAGGCCTCAAGGTAAATCGATGCACAAACTAAAAAAATAAAATTAAAGTATATAGAATTTGGATTTTAAAAAATGAATGTCAGTTGCATTTATTCACATCCTAAAAAGAATGGGTCCTGTCCAGCTGACAGACCTGAAACTTTGAAATTAAGAAGTGTGGAAGCAGCTGAAGAATAACAGGACCTAAAGTTACTGCGAGAGCTTCAGAAAGCGGAATAGATCTCATCCTGAAAGGCACAAATAGGAAAGATCAGCAGCTCAGCGAGGCTGCCAAACCACACCTGGCAAGAATGAAGGGCCACTTTCAAAATTTTCAAACAGCCTTTAGCTTCAACGTGGCACCCCCATGTCCCATTTCAATAAACCATGAATGGCATCGTACAAGAGAGGCATAATTCACTTGTGGAGAAAAAAAAGGTACAAGGATTAGGGAAAGGTTTTTTTTTGGAATAAAATACACAAGAAGTCCAACTGCAACCTGCCCAAGATTATGGGCTTGAAATATTCTAATGTCATTGCAGGTTTTAGACATTTTTACAAGAGATGCACAGAAATGCTTTGGCCAAATAGGCAATCACAATTACCACAATAGTTTAGAATTACCACAATATGCCAAGACAGAAAAAAAAGATAAAGAGCAGTGGGGCAGAGAAGGAAAATGGATCAACTCACAATTTAATGGTAGGGCAGACTTGATGGGCTGAACTTCTGCTTGAATATCTTATGGTCTTAAATATTCAGTTGTGGTTAGTACAAGGAAAAAAGTAAATTTGGAGTTTCCTCAACTTAAATTTGTCTTGCAGTTACCATCTCACCCCTCAGGGAAGTGACTACAGGTTCTCATCAGCAACTGGCAATACACTGTAAACACACACATGAGTAACCCTCAACAAGCTCCACAAATACCCCTTTACTCGCAGTGGTCAAGTTAGAAGCAAATATAGTCACTTGCCCCCAAAATTTCAGGGATAACACACTAGCCACAGGGTTCAGTTCACATTAGATTCAATCTCACTGAGACTAACAGTGGTATCCCAAGTATTCAATTCAGACTTGATTCAAGCAATTTGTAGCATCTACTACTCAAATGCTCCTGCTTTTCAGAAACTGGTCTGGAAAAAAGAAATCTCGGCAAGTTGTTGGTGACAATCGACAAAGAAAAGATTGGATTATGATGACAGGGATAGAAAAAATTTGAACGGCGCCTACCTCGTGATCCAACATAGCGATACAAACATTAATTTTTTTTCCATTCAAATATATTCTGAATCATTCAACTTGTGTACATGCTCATCCCCCGCTTCCCAGACACCAAATTCAAAAACTTCAAGGGGTTCTCCTTGGAAGTGCATCTTACAGGTCATGGACCACCTCCTACAGCAATTTACTGATTATATACCACATTCTATATAACCAGATAAGTAATAAAACAGAGCACCACAGGAAGATGCCATTCACTCAATGTGTAGGCCAAAAATGATGCCAAGTTAAACTAAATTGCTGCTGCTTGAACACAATTTTTCCCTCCATATTCACAATGAGCATCATGCAGGTGTTGCTGGGTATTAAGTTGCTCCATTGCACATATACGTAGAAAGGATAATAAATACACAAGATACAGAGATAATAAATATGCACGGTGATCCTAGTGGGGAAAAAGCTAACTTGCAATAGTGCGGACAGTCCTTTTGTGGTCTGAGAGGTTCCCGATCAGTGTTACAAGGGGAGGTTCAAGAGCCTGATAACTGTTCTTGAACCTAAAGGAACTTTAGGCTTCTGTACCTTCTGCCCAAAGGCAGCAACAAGAAGAGGTTGCAGACAATGGCTGCCTTCTTAAGACAGCACCTCACATAGATGTCTTCAATGAATGGGCAGTTGGAGCCTGTGATTAACCCAGCTCTGTTTGCTACCTTCTACATTTGTGGGCAGCTGTGGTGCAACTGCAGAAGTAAATAACTGACATATTTCAGACATGTTCCTCCATGACAAAGGGGCCAGTGATTTTTTTTTTTAAATTCTCCTTACAGACTAGCAAATCTCTGGAGTTCTTGACATCACCCCAGAGGATCCTGGGATCTGCATCATGAATAGTATTTGAAGGCAGACAATTTTTTTCTTTTTGAACAGGATCCTGAAAATTGTGGGCTGTGGGAAACTAGTACCAAAGAGGCCTTAAGGCCGAGGACAGATCAGCCACGATTATATTGGATGGCAGGACAGACCTGAAGAGCCAGGTGGCCTAATCTTGAACTCATTTTCTTATAATGAAAATAAAATCCCATTTTATCACTCAGCAGCAGGAAACATTCATTTCCCCAATTACCATTCAACATTCCTTTTCAGAGAACTTTTAATCAATCTCCTCATTCACCTTTCCCCAAACATTTTTTTAAAAATCAGCAAAATAAACAGTAGCACAGGCCTTTATACTTATTTAGTTGAATACACAAGCAAACTGGTGCTTTATGCCACAAGTTCACATTACACACTCTAGAACTGGTAATTAAATGTTGCCAGCACCTTCCCATTGTCACCATGCACCCAGATGAATGAGGCAATCGCAGCCTGTGCTCCACAATGGTAAAATTCACGAGTTTGAGAAAGAATTGCTGAATCTACTAAAGATATATTTTTTTTTAAAAAACAGAATTCCTTCAATTGGAAGATTAATATGAGGGAACAATTTACAGTTCAGTGCTTAAAACAGATTCCACTTGAAAGAAACACGAGTTGTGATTAAAAGCTTTAATCCCATTAACCAGAGAACATTTTAAAATCCATAGGCATTCTCATGAATACTTTTGAAAAAGGTGAAATAAAAACTGAAGTGGGAGCCAAAATACAAACTTTTCAAATTTTTTTTCTGCATGTTCAAGTTTCATTCCAGAGCATCTGCACAAAACCTGGCCTGAGATCCATCTTGAGCCTCAACCTGTCTCCATCTTGGGAGACAAACCCTCGGCAGACATTTTCTACAAACCCACCAACTCCTGCAGCTACTTCAACTACATCTCATCACACTGTCCCCTGCAAGGATTCTATTCCTTTCTTTCAATTCCTCCATTTTGGGAACAATGGGCTTCCATGTCAGATCACCAGACATGTCCTCCTCCTTCTACCACCATCAACTTGGCCCTCACCCACATAGCCTCCATTTGCCCAAGCCACCTCTGCCTCCACATGAAACAAGGACAGATTTCCCTTGTTATCACCTATCATCCCACCAACCTCCACATCCAACATATCATCTTCACCATCTACTATGTGATCCCACCACCAGAAACATCTTCCCTTCTCCTTGTCTTTCTGGATTCCACTGGGAATACTCGCTCGTCCACTCCTCCCTTTCCACCCACTGCTCCCTTAACCCCTATCCCTGTGACCACAGGAGATGCTGCAGTTGCACCCACACCACTATTTGGGCCCCAAAAAGCCCTTCCAAGTGAAGCAATACCACACGTGATTCGGTCCTCCCGTTGCAGTCTCCTCGACATCGGAGAGACTAGACAAAGACTGAGAAAGGTCTTTGTTGAGCACCTTGTCTCTGTTCATTGCAATAGCAGGGGTCTCCCAGTGGCTACCCATTTCAAATCCCCCACACCATTCCCTTGCCCACATGCCCGACCATGGTCTCATGCATTTCCGAACCAAGGCCACCTGGAAATTGGAGGAACCTAACATTCCTTCTAGCACTCTTTCAACCTGGTGGCATTAACAGACTCCTCCAGTTTCTCATTTTCCCCTCATGCCTCTATCTCTTTTCTTTCAGGTCTTCTCCCTCTTCATTTCCCCAACCCCACACCCCTCCATTTGCTGCTGTGCTTCCCTCCCTCATCTACCTATTGCCTGTAGGCCTGCCCCTCCCCCCCCCCATTTTGTTCAGGCATCTGTCTATATTTTGCTCACATCTTGATGAGGGGTTCATGCTCAAAATGTTGGTTATGCATCTTTATCTGTTTAACCTGCTGAGGTTTTCTTTTATCAACGCTAATGACAAAGTCTGCAGACTTCAGTGTTCGTGTTTTACTCCAACATCTCATATTTCAACTGGGAACTCTCCAGCCATATGGCATTAACATAGACTTCACCAGTTTTCCCCCCATTCAACCCCTCCCAAGACTCCATTATGGTTTTTAAGACTGCAGGCAAAAATCAAGGAATTTTGCCGCTACCGGGCCGTCTAAAAAAGGAATGTGCAGGAATTTTGAGTCAATTCCTACCCCGTAATTTATTCTGCAGGACCCTACCCCTGGAGGAAGCCTGCAGTGTAAATTGTACCGGAAAAATTCACCGATGGTCATCCATTTGACTGCATGTTCAACCACCAGGGCTGTTGCACTCAGGTACTTGCAGTTTAAAAAGCCGCTCAGTGTGAATGACCACACAGGCAGTAATTGTTAATTTTTTTCCCCAACATTGCAGTCAAAAAACACATCTGTCTCCTTTCCTGAAGTTCTCTCTCTTCGCCTCTGTCTCCATTGGCTCAGCTCTGCATTCACAGAGCCAACCCCCCCCCCCCCCAACTCCAATTCTCACCTTTCCCCTATCCTGGCCTCGTCTGCATATCCAATTACCACCTGTCTGTTGGTGTGTACTCTTTCTCCTGACATTTCTTTAATTCAGATGCTGCCTGCTTTTCCATACCTTGGAGCCTCAGGCCCAAAATATCAATCATACATCTTTCCCTCCTATGGAGGCTACAAGACCTCAGAGTTCCTCCAGAATTTCTGCATTTTTAATTACAATCTCAGCCTCTGCAGACTTTAGTGCAGTGGTTTTCAAATTTTTTCTTTCCACTCACATACCACCTCAAGTCATCCCTCTGTCATAGGTGCTCTGTGATAAGCAAGGGATTGTTCAAGGTGGTATGTAAATAGGGGAGAAAGGTTGAGAACCACTGCTCTAGACCAATCATTACTGAAATATTTTGATTGAGAAAAATTGTCATTGGCCCATTTCCTTTGGAGTTATGAAACCGTCCACATCACGAGTCAATGAGGTACAATTAAAACAGTGGTTTGCAATATTTTCTTTCCATTCATGTATCACCTCAAGTAATCCCTGACTAATGACCGAGCACCTATGGCATCGGGATTACTTAAAGATGATAGTATGTGAATGGAAAGTTTGAAAACTCCCGCTTTGTTTTGTTTGGTGGAAAATCCTAGAACTAGAAGTTATTAGGTACAAAATGACAAAGGAAAACCTCCACACATGTTGAGCATCTAGAATGCATTGTTTGCAAATGTGCTGGATGCAGGATCCATTGTGGTCAAGAAGAAATTGGATGGCTACGGTGCAGAGGTAACACTGCAAAGTCATGGAGATGGAGCTGGAGGGTTGCTCCGTTAGAGGCAGCATAGATAAAATGGACCAAATAATCTCCTCTTTTGTAACTGGTTACATGATTGGAGGTCTCCCAACTATGGGTGGCTGTGCACAACTTGGCTTCCACGGTCCCATATTTCAAAGAAGTAGGAAAGGAGTTCTTCACTAGTCAAGGTTGCAGCAACCAATCTCCAATTAATCTTAAAAGTAAACAAGGAATTTGATCAGTGGTTTTCAAACTTTCTCTTTCCACTTACATACCACTTTAAGTAATCCCTATGCCATAAATGCTGTGATTAGTCAGGGATTGCTAAAGAAAAAGTTTGAAAACCACTGTTTTAATCGTACCTATTGGACTCGTTATGTGCACTGTTTCAGAACTCCAAAGGAAATGGGCCAATGACATTTTTTCTCAAGCAAAATATTTCACTAACAATTGGGTCTAGAAGAGTGATTCCCAACTTTCCCACTCACCTACCACCTTAAGCAATCCCTGACTAATCACAGAGAATAGGGATTACTTAAAGTGGTATGTGAGGGGAAAGAAAAAGTTCAAAAACCACTGGATTAGATCAATGAAAAGTTGTGGATAGACAAATCAAGTCAAATCTCAGCAAATTAAAAAAGACAAATCCAACTAAACAGTAGACGTTACTGAACTAGTCAGTGATCCATGGTGTCGTCAAACAACCCCATGACCTGCATTTGATCCCCAGCTTACTTAAAACCTTGGGATATTCGACTATGTTAAAAGGAAAACTGACGATTAACGTGTTATCTGGAAGAAATCTGCAAACAGATGGCAGAATGCATTGTGGGCATGTATGCAAGAACTTTAATCTGAAAATATTCCAGACAGCCAAAGGCTTGGTTTATTCAATTGTACAGGGCAGAAAGCAACATGTAGCCATGATAGTTTTTTTGTGACTGCAGGGGAAAAGAGGTCTATTGAAACAGGCAGGAAAACACAGACTAGATCAAGATCGGACAAGACAAGTTCATAGGGGATAGCACAGTTACTTGAACCATCATCCTCAAACTGCAGAGTAAGTCACTCGTAGGAAAATAGAGGTGGATAGGGAGGAAAAAATATTCTCTTCTCTTTGGCTTGGCTTCGCGGATGAAGATTTATGGAGTAGCATGTCCACGTCTGCTGCAGGCTCGTTGGTGACTGACAAGTCCGATGCAGGACAGGCAGGCACGGTTGCAAGGGAAAATTGGTTGGTTGAGGTTGGGTTTTTCCTCCTTTGTCTTCTTCAAAGGAGGTTGCTGCCCGCCGAACTGTGAGGCGCCAAGATGCACAGTTTGAGGCGATATCAGCCCACTGGCAGTGGTCAATGTGGCAGGCACCAAGAGATTTCTTTAAGCAGTCCTTGTACCTCTTCTTTGGTGCACCTCTGTCTCGGTGGCCAGTGGAGAGCTCGCCATAGAGCACGATCTTGGGAAGGCGACGGTCCTCTATTCTGGAGACGTGACCTACCCAGCGCAGCTGGGTCTTCAGCAGCATGGATTCGATGCTTGCGGACTCTGCCAGCTCGAGTACTTCGACGTTGGTGATGAAGTCATTCCAATGAAAGTTGAGGATGGAGCGGAGATAGCGCTGATGGAAGCGTTCTAGGAGCCGATGGTGATTCAGAGCAGAACAGGAGCATGGGTATGACAACGGCTCTGTACATGCTGATCTTTGTGTGTTTCTTCAGGTTGTTTTTCCAGACTCTTTTGTGTAGTCTTCCAAAGGCGCTATTTGCCTTGGCTAGTCTGTTGTCTATCTCTTTGTCGATCCTTGCATCAGATGAAATGGTGCAGCCGAGGTAGGTAAACTGGTTGACCGTTTTGAGTTCTGTGTGCCCGATGCATAATTTAACCCAAAAAATATACACTAATTTCATTCACCTACAAGTTTTAAAAGGGACGAGTCAATTCATGCACATCATTCAAGGTCAAATCTTAGTTGAAAACATACATTATGGCACCACACACATATTAATGGTGACAAATTGAATCCAGATCTTGCAAATAAAGAAGCAAACACTTAACTAAGGGAAACAAAATGCTACGTTGAGATGACATTCAGCCAAGAGAGAGAGAGAAAAAACTATGGATAAACTGGTCTGTGCACTGCCAACTCAGCAATCCTGGCAATATTTAATTGACAGATTCACACCAAGATTATATTCTACAAAAATAGAATCAAAAGCCAGGTAAAAACCAAGGAAGAAAACTTGCAAACTAAAAGAAAAAAAAAGGTAGATTGGCCTTACAGACCCCATCCCAAAATTACTTTCAGAAAGTGACAACGTCACCAGAAAGCTGAAGGGTTGGGACAAAAAAAAAAATTTTTAAATATGGGATTAAACTCTGAAAAAACCCCAAAACACTGAAAAAGTCGAGTGTTCAACACTTGGAGCCAAGGAATAGAGATGCAGATTAGAGAATGCTCAGATAGATCCTAGACCTGAATTATTCCACGTAGCAAAATCCATTGCATAATCACCTTTGTTTTAAAAAAAACTGAACACTCGCATATCTGTACAACTCAACCACCTAAACCATAACTGGCAATGCACGACAAAACAGACAAAAGGTGCTATTCCAACATAACACCACGATACTTTTGAAAGCCACCCAAAAAAAAACACACAGAAAGGAGTAGAAAAAAACTTCACCCCAAAACTTTGGGAGAAACTTCGCAGAGTTTGTGCGCCTGCGCAGTGCTGACACGTAGCGCTTATCCCAGCGGCTCTCGCGCAGCGGAAAAAAAACGAGTGGCTGCTCTGCTCCGCTCCGCCCGAGCCTGGCCGCCGCCTCCTCCTTCTCAAACCAGGCCCTCTGCACCAAACCCCCCAGTACCACAGGGCTCCTCGCCCACCCCTGCAATCGGCACGTCCACAGTCCGCAGCCGACACCGGCTCAGCGCAGGCTGGCTGACTGTGACTGCGAGGCCGGCGGACCCACCTGATGGCCGACAGCCGGTGGGCGGTGGTGACAGTCGGTGGCCGTAGCCACGGCCTCGTCCGAAGGCCCGGCCGGACCCCCTCCTTCAATACTCACCGGGATGTGGTGTCCTCACAGCCCTCTCGGATGGAGAAGCTCCTGAACTCCAGAGTGAGGGGAGCCGCAGGGCAGCAGCTTATAGCCGGGCCCGGGCCCCAATCACAGGTCTAGACGTCAGAGTGGGGGCGGGAGGAGAGGAGAGGGGAAGAGGAGAGGGAGAGGGGAAGAGGAGAGGGAGAGGGAAAGAGGAGAGGGAGGGGAGAGGGGAAGAAAGTTTGAGTATTAGATGGAAGAGGGATTGAGGTAAATGAGTGGGGGAGATGGGAATGAGGGGAAGGAAAATGGGAGGGAGCAAAATATGTGAGGGTTATATGGGAGTGTCAGGGGAGAATTTCAAAAGGGACTGGAATAGTGTGCAGGAAGCAGATGACGGTGGAGGGAGAATAGTGATAATTAAATTTAGATTGTTGTTGGAGACAGGTGGGTAGGAGAAAGGGGATGGAGGAGAGATGAGACGGAGGGAAATGGGGAAGGGTGGGGATGCGTGGGTGAGGAGGAGAGATGACATGGAGGGAAGTAGGGAGGATGAGAAAGGGGATGAATGGGGGTTTAAGCCGGTGAGGGTTTGGATGAGGGAGGGGAAGAAGAATGGAAATTAGAGTAATAGAGTAATAGAAATTAGAGAAATAGATTGGGAATAAATGAGGACTGATAAAGGAATTATGTGAAGAGAGATTGGGAGAATATGTAGAGAGTGGGATTGAAGGAAGTGAGTGACAGATAGGAACGGGAAGGGGAAATGATGGAGAGGTGCAATTGTGAAGAATGAGGGCGTGCAAGGGGAGATAAGAAAGGGGATGAGAAAGAGGTCCTGTGATTGAGGGGAGTGAGTGAGAAGGTGTGGAGAGGTGAAAGAGTGAGGGGGATGAGGAATGAAGAAGGGATATGAAGGATAGGAAAGGAAAATGAGGCAGAGACAGGAATGAGAGGGTATAAAAGGGTAGGTAACATGGAAGAAAGAAGGATGGGGAGAGTGGGAGGAGTGCAGTAATGAGAGGGGAAGGGCAAAAGAGGTGAGAGTAAAGAGGAGGTGGGGTCAGTAGAGGAGAAGAGAGGGAGAGGAGGGGTCTTTTGATTAAAACCCCATCCATTATTGTATTTGGACCCTCCGCCTACAGTGAAGCTGCATTATTCCTTCTGCAAAGTGCCCTGTTGTTAGCTGCCTAGGTGAGCAAGTAACAACTCACAAGGGCAACGGGCATTTAGGTGCACCGCCACTAGCAGGTTGTCTCCATGTCTTATGTAGTCTGGATTCGGGAATACCTGTATATTGCTAGTCCCTTCCCAACATCAATGTGGAAACACTTTAACAAGGAGGACTGCAGTGATTTTTGGGTTGCAGCTCAATGACAATTAGCTAGGGACCATAAATGTTGGGCTCACCAATGAATGCCATAGTTTTCAAACTTTTTACATTTTTGGATGGGGAAGTGGGCTGAATGGACTGCTTTATCAAGTGGTTAAAATTTTACCTTGGTTAAGACTTGCTTGAATAATTTCATTTCCAACAACAATCTAAATTTAATCATCACAATTTCAAAGTAGCCCCTGTTGATTGGCAGAAATGTGCTTGACCTTTATCACAAAGTAAAATGGCATTAAGGCAATGGAAGCATTAAATCTTACAAGTCACCTCATCCTGACTAAAATATAATGCTGATTCCTTATGTCTGAAGTCCATGGAATTTTAATTAACAGAGCTGTGAGATAAATAAGGATTACAGTGACTCTTGAAGTTGGCTCACCATCTGTAAAGGTAATTTAAAATGGGCATTTAAGTGCTGCTCTTTTCAACATACTGCCTCAAAGAAATTATGGGAAAAAATGTTTTCAGGGTAAACCTAAATCATTGTTTCTTCTTGCAATGTGCTAAAGAAAACAAGTACAATGTCTGTCTCTGCTAACTGGAGACACACAGGAGAATGCATATGATACAATCTGCAAGAGGAACTCAGCAGGTCAAGTCACAACTGTGGGAGAAAAAGAATAGTCGCCATTTTGAGCCAAAATTCCTCAGTCCAGACGAAGAGTTTTGGCTCTAAATGTTGACCATTCTCTTTCTCCCACTGAAGATACTTGAACCTCTGATTTCTTCCAGCAGATTGTGTTTGGCTTCTGTTTATGTTTGTGAGTGGATGAGGCTCACAGACTCCTGTGTCCTGACATCCATGTCCAAAGCTGAAGAAAAGCACTGTTAAAAGTTGACGTGGATTCAAAATGTAAACATTGGAGTTGGAGTGCCATTGTTCTGGGTAAAGTTAGGTGAATGAATCAGATGGAGATTTGCTAAAGGTAAAAGGTGAAGGCAAATTCAAGTTTGGGCAATAATATTCAAACAAAATTAAACTATTTTATTGCAAAGAATTTACAGATAGATTCAGAATTATTGTTGTAGTTGATATGTTTTTATTATGGTCTCAGCAAGATCCCTGTAGAGTATGTTACTAATTTACATGTCCAATCCCTTCCAGCAGTTCCTCCCAGCAATTCTTCCTGGATTGTAAATGATACCTCTTTCATTCCACCAGGTGGCAATAATTCATCCTTTCTTAATTTGTAATTCTATTTCACCAAGTTTTTTACATGTACCAGATCCACCATGATTATAGGTCTGACATACTGTAGCTTTAACTCTTCGCTTAAAGTGATTCAACACCAGTTGGAAATGTGTAAAGAGAAATGTGTGGCATTTTGTGATGTCAAATGCCTGAGGAAAGTATACTGTATATCTCTTGGAGAGATGTCTCTACATCCATAAGGTCCATAGCTCCCGGTAAATAGCAACATATTGGATAGGATAGTAAGGGACGGCATGGTTGGTGTAGCAGTTGGTGCAACACTATTACAGTATCAGCAACCCCAGTTCAAATCCACCATTGTCTGTAAAACGTTTGTATGTTCTCCCTATAATCTGCGTGGCTTTTCTCCAGGTTTCTTCCCACCCTCCAAAACGTACAGGGGAGGTTAATTGGGAATAATTGGAAGCAAAGATTTCATGGGCCTGAAGGGCCCCACATTAAATAAAATTTTAAAATGTGCACAGCATATTTGCCTTCATCAATCAGAATGTTGAGTATAAAAGTTGTGAAGTCATGTTTCAACTGTCTAAAACCTTGGTTAGACCACATTTAGAGTAGTATGTACAGATTTGGTCACCACACAACAAAAAGGATGTGGAGACTTTGGAAAAGGTGCAGAAGAGGTTCACAACAATGTTGCCTTGATTGGAGAATATTAACAATAAGAGGATTGTGGAACTTGGATTATTTTCTCTGATGTGTCCTGATAGAAATAACTAAAATTAAAATGGGTGTAGAGTCTTTTCCCCAGGATAAAAGTGTCAAATACAAGAAGGTGTAGGCTAAAGGTGAAAGGGGAAAGTTTAAACGATGAGTCAGGTAATTTTATTCATACACAAAATGTCAGATGCCTGGAACATGTACCACCTCTCCAGCAGCAACAACAAACGGTTACAGAGGCAGGGAATAGGATACAGGCCAAATGCAGGCAAAGGGGTTTAGTCAGATTGGCAATATGGTTGGCACAGAAATGAACCCAGGGGCTTGATCCTACACTGTTCTGTTCTCAGATTCAAGTTTCTAATATCCAAAATCTTCAAGTTCACACCCAATCCTAAAATCTCTCACCAAATCTCAATCAACTGGCAAGACAAGATCATTATAATCTCAGGAGAATTGGTTTATTTTATACAAACCAATTTTGACTTGACGATTGCCAATCATCTAATTTTTTTTGATGTAACATGGGACGAAACTATTACCATTTTGCAGACCATGTGGAGACCACCATCTGTGTACTTTGTCTAAGGTACGTGTGGCACTTAAACTGTTCATAAAGTGCGCAAGATCCTTTGTAGTTAAGAAAACTGTTTCATAGAGAATTTCATGAATCAACTGGGGCGCCGACAATCTGCTTGAGAAGGATGACTATCATATTACTGCAAAAAAAACTTTATTTTTGTTATAAGATCAGTCAAATTAAATAACAATTCTTGCTTTTCATGTGTGAAATTAGTATTTTGGCTTTTAGACAGAGATTGAAATGAAACAACTAATCATCCCAAAAATAAAAACAGAAAATATTACATTCATCAGGACAGGCAATATCTGCATAAAGAGAAAGACATTGGGTTTCATCTCAGACATGTTGTCAGGACTGGAAAATGGAGAAAGCAAGCTAGTTTTCAGTTGCAGAGATTTGGGGAGAGATGGCTAGAATGAAGAATATAATTTTGATAAGATGAGGTTAGGGTTGCTGTGGGGATAATGTTCTGATAAATTCTGATAATGTTCTGATAAACAACCTGAGGGAAGTAAAAACACAAAATGCTGGAGGAACTCAGCTGGTCAAACAATGTCATTTATGTAGCAAAGGTTAAAATATATAACTGACATTTCAAGCCTTTCAAGTGAAACAACACTTCACTTGTATACCCACAGGACTGATTTACTGTATCCGGTGCTCCCTTTGTGGCCTTCTCTACAATCAGAGAGACTGGTCGCAGATTGGGAGATCGCTTCACTGAGCACTTTGCTTCGTCTCCATCAGTAAGAGACCTCCTAGTAGCCAACCATTTAAATTCTGAGTCACACTCAGACATGCTCACATGTCTGTCCATGGCCTTATGTACTGTCCCATCCTGACCACCTGCAGATTGTAGGAACAACACCTTATTTTTCATCTGGACACTCTCCAGCCAGATGGCATTAACATCAACTTCTCTGCTTTCTGCTAACCAACTTGCCTTTTTTTTCCCCTCCCCTTTCCAGCTTTTCCAGTTTTCCCCTCCCTTCCCCCACCATCCCTCCTCTTCCCTTTTCCACCTATCATCTTCTGCCTTTGCCACTCCCATCCTCTTGTTCAGATGCCCACCAACACGCTTTCATACCTTGATGAAAGGCTCAAGCCTGAAATGTGGGTTATATATTTTTACCTTTGCTACATAAAGGTCACTGTTTGACCTGCAAAGTTTCTCTAGCATTTTATGTTTTTACTTCTACCAATGTATATAGATTTTCGTGATTTAAACTTGAGGGATGTTCCTGCCTCTACCATAGCTGTCAGGGGCCCTTGGCTGCATTGCATCCATTCTCCACATCTCTGCTCTCATCACCTCTCCTCCCAGATAGAGAAAGGATAGAGCTTTCCTGGTCCTCATTTTTGACCACACCAATTTCTCCAATCAGTGTGCCATCCTTCACAATGTCTACCACTTTCAATGAGATTGCATCACTTGACCTTACTTTCCCCACCCATCCTTTTAAAATTCCAAAGGGACCATTCCCTTTGTGTCTCTCTGACCCACTCTTCTGTCTTCATCAATCACTCACTTCAACAATACACAAAAATACTGGAGTAACTCAACAAGTCATACAGCATCATGGGAAGCAATAGGCAATCAATGTCTCAGGCCTCAGGCCTTCATTCGATAAGGTTCCACATGGCTGCTCTGGAAGGTTAGATCACATGGGATCCAAGGTAAAATTGTAGATTGGATTGAAAATTGGTAGAAAACAGAAAGTGATGGTGGAAGTTTGTTTTTTGGATTGAAGGCCTTTGATTATCATTATATATATAGCCCTTAAGGCTAGAGCTGGATGAGGTCCTCACCCGGGAAGAGACATATAAGGCAATTGAACAACTGAAAAGTGGCAAAGCAGCAGGTATGGATGGAATCCCCCCAGAGGTCTGGAAGGCTGGCGGCAAAACTCTGCATGCCAAACTGCATGAGTTTTTCAAGCTCTGCTGGGACCAAGGAAAGCTGCCTCAGGACCTTCGTGATGCCATCATCATCACCCTGTACAAAAACAAAGGCGTGAAATCAGACTGCTCAAACTACAGGAAAATCACGCTGCTCTCCATTGCAAGCAAAATCTTCACTCGGATTCTCCTAAATAGAATAATACCTAGTGTCGCCGAAAATGTTCTCCCAGAATCACAGTGCGGCTTTCGCGCAAACAGAAGAACTACTGACATGGTCTTTGCCCTCAGACAGCTCCAAGAAAAGTGCAGAGAATAAAACAAAGGACTCTACATCACCTTTGTTGACCTCACCAAAGCCTTCGACACCGTGAGTAGGAAAGGGCTTTGGCAAATACTAGAGTGCCTCGGATGCCCCCCAAAGTTCCTCAACATGGTTATCCAACTGCACGAAAACCAACAAGGTCGGGTCAGATACAGCAATGAGCTCTCTGAACCCTTCTCCATTAACAATGGGGTGAAGCAAGGCTGCGATCTCGCACCAACCCTCTTTTCAATCTTCTTCAGCATGAGGCTGAAACAAGCCATGAAAGACCTCAACAATGAAGACGCTGTTTACATCCGGTACCGCACGGATGGCAGTCTCTTCAATCTGAGGCGCCTGCAAACTCACACCAAGACACAAGAGCAACTTGTCCGTGAACTACTCTTTGCAGACGATGCCGCTTTAGTTGCCCATTCAGAGCCAGCTCTTCAGCGCTTGATGTCCTGTTTTGCGGAAACTGCCAAAATGTTTGGCCTGGAAGTCAGCCTGAAGAAAACTGAGGTCCTCCATCATGACTACCAGCCCCTCACATCTCCATCGGGCACAAAAAACTCAAAACGGTCAACCAGTTTACCTATCTCGGCTGCACCATTTCATCGGATGCAAGGATCGACAATGAGATAGACAACAGACTCGCCAAGGCAAATAGTGCCTTTGGAAGACTACACAAAAGAGTCTGGAAAAACAACCAACTGAAAAACTTCACAAAGATTAGCGTATACAGAGCCGTTGTCATACCCACACTCCTGTTCAGCTCCGAATCATGGGCTATGGCTCCTAGAATGCTTCCACCAGCGTTGTCTCCGCTACATCCTCAACATTTATTGGAGCGACTTCATCTCCAACATCGAAGTACTCGAGATGGCAGAGGCTGACAGCATCAAATTCTTGCTGCTGAAGATCAAACTGCGCTGGGTAGGTTACGTCTCCAGAATAGAGGACCATCGCCTTCCCAAGATCGTGTTATATGGCAAGCTCTCCACTGGCCACCGAGACAGAGGTGCACCAAAGAAGAGGTACAAGGACTGCCTAAAGAAATCTCTTGGTGCCGGCCACATTGACCACTGCCAGTGGGCTGATATCGCCTCAAACTGTGCATCTTGGCACCTCACAGTTGGGCGGGCAGCAACCTCCTTTGAAGAAGACCTGGGGAGGAGTCACGTGATGGAGTAGTGGCCGGACAGTGAACTCCAGCCCTCTCCAGAAAAGTCGGGAATAACAAAGGAAAACACAAAGGCACAGAAATAAAAGTTACAGAAAAGTGAGTATAAAGGTGGAAAGAAGATGGCGACAAAAAAAGAAAAATCGAAAGCAACGGTAAGAAGAGAGGAAGAGAAGACAACGGAGGAAAAAGGTGAAGGCCTTACCAGTTCGAAGAGGCCCGCTGCGGAGAGAGAAACCCGCTCCCTCAGGTCGGTAAATAATGGACTACAAAAATGGCTCGCTGAGCCGAGTAAAAGTGCGCAACCGCGCATGAAAAAAAACACACCGACGGGAGGGGGGACCAGCTGGGGAGTCGATTTCCACAGCCGGCAACGACAGCTGCAGAACACCTGCAGCAAGAAGAGACCACAGAAGACAATAGAAACAAGAAAGAAGAGAAGGAAAGGGCAACAAAGAAACAACAGATGGCCAACCCAGAGGAAGAAGAAGAGGAAGAGGAAGAGTACAGTGAAATAGAAGAAGAAAAGAAAGGCAAGATAAAGGAGGTACTTTCTCTTATTAAAGGATACATGGAGTCATTTAAAGAATGGCAAACACAGGAATTTAAGGATTTAAGAAAAAGAATAAACAACACAGAAGAGAAAATGAATAAAATAGATATGACCTTAACAGAAATGGGAAAGAAAATGGACAAGATGGAAGAGCGGGCAGTAGCAGCAGAAATGGAGGTAGAAGACTTAAAAAAGAAATTGGGGGAATCTAATAAAAAAACTAAAGAGACACAAGAACTACTAGCTCAAAAAATAGATACAATGGAAAATTATAACAGAAGAAATAACATAAAGATAGTGGGCCTTAAGGAAGATGAAGAAGGCAAGAATATGAGGGAGTTTATAAAAGAGTGGATCCCTAAGACCCTAGGATGTCCAGAACTACAGCAAGAAATGGAAATAGAAAGGGCACATAGAGTATTGGCCTCTAAACCACAACCACAACAAAAACCAAGATCTATTGCAGTAAAATTCCTAAGATATACTACAAGAGAAAAGGTACTGGAGAAGACAATGGAAAAAGTAAGAGAGGGCAACAAACCACTGGAGTATAAAGGGCAAAAAATCTTCATTTATCCAGATATAAGTTTTGAACTCCTAAAGAAGAGAAAAGAGTTCAATACAGCAAAGGCGATTTTATGGAAGAAAGGGTATAAATTTATACTAAAGCATCCAGCGGTATTGAAAATATTTATTCCAGGACAACAAAACAGACTATTCTCTGATCCAGAAGAAGCATGAAAATTTGCAGAACAATTACAAAAATAGACTGAGGGATGAAGACGGGTAATGAGAGTAAAAATGATCACGATTGATATGTATGCGGGTAAAGAGGTATAAGAGTGAATAGAGACAATGTGCATACGTGAATGTATCTGTACTTAGAGGAAAATATAGATAGTATAGACAAGAATTAATAAGGGAAGGTAATGGAATAGAGAGAATAAGGAGGGAATTAAAAGAGTGACCTTTGTGACATATGAAAAGTGAAATCTTTTCTGGAGGGGGCTGGTTGGGGGGAAATAGCGGTCACTGCAAAATCAGTTGACGCTTGCGAGTGGATTCGCAAATCCAAATGGAGAGGGGAGATGTGGTTGTCCGACAAGGGATAAAGGACAACTCAGGAGGGGAAGGGGAGATTGGGGATAAAGAAGATAGAAATAGGAGAATAAGGAAAATGTTGGATGTTGTAGGAATGTTGTCTTATAAAGAGTTGAAAATAAGAAAACAGAAATGGAAAAGGAGGAAAGGTAATGATGGAAAAACGGAAAGAGAAGATAAACAAAATATAAAATGGCTACGCTGAACTATATGACTTTAAATATTAATGGAATACATAACCAAATTAAAAGGAAGAAACTACTAAATTTAAATGAATAAATGTATTCCATTAGAAAAAATAACATATAGGTTAAGAAATAATATTGAAATATTCAAACAAGTATGGGAGCCTTACATTAAATACAATAGCGAAAACCTACCGGGGACAAACATTACCTAAGTTGATGGAAGGAGAAGGAAAGAAAAGAATGGACTCAGTAGAATTTCTGGTGTATTTTTGTTGAATGACAACATTGTCTGACTGGCTTAATGCAACCTAGATTGTATTCCTAAAATGGATGAGGGGGGGGTGGGGGGGGTGGCTTGGGAGGAGGGAGGGGGGGGGGGGGGAGAAAAAGTCACTGTATATGTGTGAAAAAGAAATAGTGTATATCATGGCTAATGTGATTTATGGTGTGAAAAATAAAAAATTTAAAAAAAAAAGAAGACCTCAAAGCCCACCTCACTGACAAAAGACAAAGGAGGAAAAACCCAACACCCAACCGCAACCAACCAATTTTCCCTTGCAACCGCTGCAACCATGTCTGCCTGTCCCGCATTGGACTTGTCAGCCACAAACGAGCCTGCAGCTGACGTGGACATTACCCCTCCATAAATCTTTGTCTGCGAAGCCAAGCCAAAGAAAAGAAAATATGCATGTAATAGTCAAAATTTGTAGACCAATTTTTAAGGTTCAGGTAAAGGGGGAGGGATTGAACTTGAACATCAGGGGCAACATTTTCACACAGAGAGTGATGAGTGAATGGAATGTACTGCTGGAGGAAGTAGTTGATGCAGGTACTATTTGCAATGTTTAAGAAAATCGATGGATATATGATGGGTTGGGATAAGTAGAGATATGGGCCAAACACAGGCAGGTGGGATTAGTGTGTGTGGGAAATTTTGGTCAGCGTGGGCAAGATGGGGTGAAGGTCCTGTTTCCATGATTTACTAGTTTGTGTAAACTCACCTCATCATAATTAAATCATTCTAGCAAAACTTTCACTTGTAATCTGGATTTAATTGGCAATATTCCATTTGTTTTTTCTGCACCTATATTTTAATCATCTTTTTACATGGATCACTTGGTTCTATGTGAGCAGCATATGGCACAACTGTCAGAGCCACTATCTCACAGCTCTGGACTCCCCAGGTTCAATCCTAACCTTGGATTTTGTCTGTGTGGAGTTTGCATGTTCTCACAATGACCACATGGATTCTCCTGGGACTTCCTGTTTTCTCCCACATCCCAAAATCATGTATCACATTAATTAACTGGTTTAAATTTCCCCTTATTTGTCGGAAAGTGGTGGAATCTGGGGGCAGTTGATGAGAATGTGGGAAAATTTAAAAAAAGGTTAACAAAGGATTTGTGCAATTGGGTGGTTGAAGGTACATGTACATTCAGTGAGCTGATGAGCCTCCTTATCTGGTGTGCTGCTCTATGGCTCATTAATGGTCCAGAGCCTATCAATATTAACTACACTGTATCTGTGCAATTCACATTTGCTGTGCTTTCCTTTCAAATGCTGCATCTTCTTTCATTCTCTCCACCCATTTGGAATCTGGAAGAGAAGGGGTTGGCACATGAGAGGGATAAAATAGGTGAGGATAAAACTAGTGTAAAGAATTGGGTGGTAGAAGGCCCTGTTTCCCTGCGATATCCCTCTGACTCTATATTTCTTCAGGCCATCACCACTTCCAGATTTATAGCATTTGGGTTAGGGTTATCATGTTCCTTGATTTTATATCAAAAATGGATAATCTTATTTTCTTAAAAAGTAAAAACACAATGCTGGAGAAACTCAGCAGGTCAAACAGTATACATTATCTTGATGAAGGGCTCAAGCCCAAAATGTTGGTTATGAATCTTATTTTCTTGCCCATTTGCTTTATTTCTTAACTTTGTAATAACTAAATTTATCTATCTATATTGCTTACAATGCTCTGCTCACCTATGTCATTGGTAAACATGGGACATAGCATCTTACTCGGAGAAAGTGAAGCAAAAAAGAGTCCTCTCAGAGTCACTACGTGATGAACAGTCAAAATTCTAACACAAACCCTTATGGAGCACTGAAATAAATCAGTAAATCCTAGAGACACTCAGCAGGTTAGGCAGCGTCTAGAAAGGTGAACATTTCAGGTCAATAGCCTTTCATCAGGCATTGCTGAATCTCTGATCATGATTCCTACTTGCTCTTCTGCTGCCCACATCTATAAATTTAAATATCTTGCTCTTAATGGAAAATTTTTTTTTCATAATTGATCCACTATATTATTTATATAGGCTTTTTTTAAAAATTTTTTATTTTTCACACTATAAACCATATTGATCAAGATACATACATTTTCCTTCTTAAATATATACAGTATCGTTTTCTCCCCCCTTCCCTCCTCCCCTCCCTCCCTCCCTCACCTCCCCTCCCATTTATTTAAAGTTCAGAATATAAGATACATTAAACCCGTCAAACAATGTTGTCACTCAATAAAAATAAACAAGAAATTCCACTGAGTCAGTTCTTTCCATTATCTTCTCCTTCTGTCATTTTAGGTGGTAGATGTCCCCGGTAGGTTTTCTCTATTGTGTTTCATGTATGGCTCCCATATTTGTTCAAATATTATAATATTATTTCTTAAATTATATGTTATTTTTTCTAATGGAATACATGTATTCATTTCTATATACCATTGTTGTATTCTCAAGTTATCTTCTAATTTCCAGGTTGACATAATACATCTTTTTGCTACAGCTAGGGCTATCATAACAAATCTTTTTTGTGCTCCATCCAAATCGAGTCCAAATTCTTTGTTTTTTATATTACTTAGGAGGAAGATCTCTGGGTTTTTTGGTATATTGCTTTTTGTGATTTTATTTAATATCTGGTTTAGATCTTCCCAAAATTTTTTCACTTTCTCACATGTCCAATTGCATGAATTATTGTTCCCATTTCCTTTTTACAGCGAAAACATCTGTCTGATACTGTTGGGTCCCATTTATTTAACTTTTGAGGTGTAATGTATAGCCTGTGTATCCAGTTATATTGTATCATACGTAACCTCGTGTTTATTGTATTTCTCATAGTTCCGGAGCATAACTTCTCCCATGTTTCATTCTTTATCTTTATGTTTAGATCTTGTTCCCATTTTTGTTTAGTTTTACCATTTGTTTCCTTGTTCTCCTTTTCTTGTAGTTTAATATACATGTTTGTTACAAATTTTTTGATTATCATTGTGTCTGTAATCACATATTCAAAATTACTTCCTTCTGGTAACCTCAGACTGTTTCCCAATTTGTCCTCCAAGTTGGATTTCAGTTGGTGGTATGCCAACATTGTATCGTGAGTTATATTATATTTATCCTTCATTTGTTCAAAGGATAATAATTTATTTCCCGAAAAACAATTCTCTATTCTTTTGATCCCTTTTTTCTCCCATTCTGTAAAGGAAAGGTTATCTATTGTAAAATGGATTAGCTGATTTTGCGTCAGTATTAGTTTTGGTAGTTGGTAATTTGTTTTATTCCTTTCTACATGAATCTTCTTCCAAATGGTGAGCAGATGATGCAATACTGGAGAATTCCTACGTTGTACCTATTTTTCATCCCATTTATATGATATATGTTCAGATATCTTCTCCCCTATTTTATCTAGTTCTAATCTAGTCCAATCTGGCTTTTCCCTTGTTTGATAAAAATCTGATAGGTATCTTAATTGTGTGGCTCTATAATAATTTTTAAAGTTTGATTGTTGTAAGCCTCCTTGTTTATACCATTCTGTTAATTTATCTCGTGCTATCCTCGGTTTCCCCCCTTTCCATAAAAAATTTCCTTATTCTTTTCTTTAACTCCTTGAAGAATTTCTCTGTTAAGCGTATTGGTAATGTCTGAAATAGGTATTGTATCCTTGGGAAAATGTTCACTTTAATACAGTTTATCCTTCCTATCAGTGTTAGTGGTAAGTCTTTCCAATGCTCTAAGTCAGGGGTGTCAAACTCAAATTCACGGAGGGCCAAAATTAAAAACTTGGACTAAATCGAGGGCCGAACTAAATATTTATTGAAAATTTTCAACAACATCTGCATGTTTTCTCTTCTTTCAACATATGTAATGTTAAACTTTAGGATATAACTTTAGGAGGATAATGTTACAGGTCAGGAGTAGGTAGCTCAAGTTCACCCTTTGCTTGACCTGAGGGAAACATATTTGGTCCCTGTGGAGATGTAGTCAGCATTCACAGGCTGTGTCCATTTTGGCCTGCATCAGGACTCAGCATTTCCTGCTCACTCCTCAGGCTCTAGGCCTCTATTCACCCTCGACCCACCATCCCTCTACCTGACCAGTCCTTTACCCAACCTCTACTCACCCCTCACTCCACTCGCTCTGCCTCTACCCACCCCATACTCTACTGCCTCTCCCCTCAACCTGTTCCTCCCTCTACCCGTCTCTCACCCTCTAATCACCCCTCCCCTACTCTCCCTGCCCCTCCCCTTTTACCTCTTCCCTATCCACCCCTCCTTCTACTCATCCCTCCCTCTAACTGCCCCTTGCACCACCATAACTTCCCCTGCCCATTACTCCTCACCTACACCCTCTGCCCATCCCTGCTTACCCACCCACTCAGGCCCAGCGCGCTGCCGATCAGCCTTTGTGGACAGCCACCATCTCTCTCTTCACGTGCAGAGCCAAACCAGCCGTCCCTGGGGTCCGCGCGGGTGCAAGCGCTGAAGGCCATGGCGACCAGGAGAAGTACGCTCGTGCTGTGGAAGGGCCGTCCGGTGCCAGTCGTGCGGGGCTCGCACTGCCCGGGGGCCGTCTGCAGCCTGCCATGCCCGTCGCGCCGACAGGAAATCACAGGCGCTCGCCAATCCACCGCACTGCTCGACAGGTGGGAGAAGTGACTGGTTGTGCGGGGAGCCTTCCAACTGGCTTGCCGGCTGATAACATCGACAGACTTCTCGTGTTACAATTTCTCGTGTTACAATGGGGAAGGATGTGCAATGAAGGGGGAGGATGGTGGGGGTGACATTACCAAAAAACACCATCGGCTCTCACTGCAGGGCGGGCCACCTCTAATACATTTTTGAAATGATCTTGCGGGCCAAATATAATTATATCGCGGGCCAAATTTGGCCCGCAGGCCAGAGTTTGACATGTGTGCTCTTTCGTCTTGTAATTTTTTCATTAGTGGATAATAATTGAGTTTATATAGATGGCCGAGGTTTTTATTTATTTGTATACCTAAGTATCGCATTGCTTGTGTTTGCCATCTGAATGGTGATTCTTTCTTAAATTTTGAGAAATCCGCATTATTCATTGGCATTGCTTCACTTTTATTTGCGTTAATCTTGTACCCCGACACTTCTCCATATTCCTTTAATTTCCTATGTAATTCTTTTATTGATATTTCTGGTTCTGTTTAGTATATTATAACGTCATCTGCAAATAGACTGATTTTATATTCCTTGTCTTTTATTTTTATCCCTTTTATTTTATTTTCTGTTCTTATCAGTTCTGCTAGTGGTTCTATGGCTAATGCGAACAATAAGGGAGATAGTGGGCATCCCTGCCTTGTTGACCTGCTTAGGTTAAATTGTTTTGATATATATCCATTTACTGTCACTTTCGCCAATGGCCCCTTATATAATGCTTTAATTATTTATATAGGCTTGTAGCTATTATGGACATCAATGTACATCTTGTTGAGTTGATGTATACGCTGTGGAGTCTAGTGCAAGACTGGCACCTCCAGGCTTGCATGTTGGGCTTATATACATCACTGATTTTGTCACAGGGACATGAAATTACATAATCAGTGATGTCATCAGCCCAGATAAAAACCTGTGTTGGATGCGTAACTTCCCGCATTTTTCACAGCACATCTGCCATTTTGGGAGCTGGTTTGCTTGCTGGTAAGTGGTTCGCCACAGGCTAAGGGTAGAAGTTCTTGCACCTAACAGATAATAAGAACTCCACAGTTGTATTTAGGGTTTGACTAATTTTTGGATAATTATCAGTTTAGTTCCTTTGGGTTGATTTAAATGTTGACTACAAAATTCTGTTCAAAGCCATTTCCAATTGAGTCAAATCTGCCCTGGGGCAAGTGATTCACTCAGACTAAACCTGTATGGTTCCAGTCTCTGACAGCTTCGCAATGTTCAGAGATACCATTGCCAATATGCAGGATAGGGAGGTGAACTGAGACCAGAAGACTTTCGACCAGATATCACACATGTACATGATGGACAAGATCTCCAAAATAAGCTTTGGGGAGGAAACCCAAAATTAGATCAAACTGCACTACACGAACATCCATTGCGCAGTCCTAATCAATAGAAACAGATAGCTTCACTATCAAGTTTGGATTCAGAATAAAACTCAAAAGACTGCAGACACCATGATTGATTGAGAATAAATACAATGCAGCAGGCCAGTGTACTTTATGCAGCAAAGATAAAGATACGTAGTTCACATTTCAGACGAGCCCTTCATCAAAGTCTGAAATAAAAACACTTAACAGGCCAGGTACCAGCTGTGGGATAATATGTCAATGTTAATTTTTAAGACTCTGTCTAGTTCAGGGAAAGAGAAAATGTTTGTTTTAATTTGCAGAGAGGATATTGGAGAAAAAAATAAATATCTCTGATAGGTTTGCTGTTGATGAAGTAATCTGGTTGATAGATGAATGGAGACCGTGAGAGAGATAATATAAAGAAATCTAAAAGTTGTGAGATGAAGACGAGAAAAAGTAAACATAAAAGAATGTAAAAACCATGAAATGCAGGTAGATCAAGGATGCCATGCCATGGTAGTGGAGAAAGAGCAAAACTGATCAATGACCAACGCAAACAGAGAAAAGAAATAACCTGTAATGAAAACACAAAAATCTGGAGGATCTCAGCAGGTCTTTCAAAATTTCAGATCTGAGCCCATTTCAAGGTATGAGAAAAAGTAAGCCTGCATCTGAAAAAAAAGACTGGGGAGGAGCAGAGGTCAACAGACAAAAGGAGATAATTGGTGATAATAGGGCAGGAGAGGAAAGGTGAGAATTGATCAGGGAAGGGGGTGGCTCTGTGAATGCAGAACTGGAGGAGACACAGGGAAAGAGATAGAATTGGATGAAAGGAGACATTGGGATTAGGAAGGAGAGAGACTGGGGTGGCGGGGTATAAAAGAAACCAGAGATCACAGCCTTGCAGGTAAAACTATTTGTAATAGTTGGGATGCTGGTGTCATAGCATTTAAGCAGGCATTTTGTGCGTAAAGTTAAAAAAAAACACTTCCATATGTAGAGTATTTTATAAATTATTCAAAACATTGTCAAAAATAAAAGCACAAATACATTAAATTATCTAAATTAAATACAATGATGTAAATTATCTGTATCTTCACTCTGCCTTTACAATTTTGCCAACAATACCATGGTAGTGGGTTGTATAAAGCAAGACAATGAGTCAGCATACAGGAGGGAGTTTGAAAACTTGGCTGAATGGTGCACCAACAACAACCTTGCACTCAATGTCACAAAGGAGCTGATTGTTGACTTCAGGAAGGGAAAGCCAGAAGTTTACAATCCAGTGATCATTGGGGGATCAGAGGTGGAGAGGGTGAGGAAATTTAAGTTCTTGGGAGTCACTATCTTGGAGGATTGTTCCTGGACCAAACACATTAATGGCATCATAAAGAAAGCATGTCAGCACCTCTATTTCCTCAGGAGCTTGTGGAAGTTTGGTATGACACCAGAAACCCTGGCAAACTTTTACAGATGCATGAAGGAATGTGTGCTGACTGGCTGCAACATGGTCTTGGATGGGAATACCAATACCCCTGAGCATAAAGCCCTCCAAAAGGTAGTGGACACAGCCCAGGACATCACAAGCAAAATCCTCCCTACTATTGAGAACATCTACAAGGAAAGCTGCCATTGGAGAGCAGCTACCATCAACAAAGAGGTCTGGGTGCCACAAGACTCATACCACCAAGTTCAGGAACAGTTGCTACCCCTCCACCATCAGACTCCTCACAACAAACTCAATCAGAAACTCATTTCAGGACTCTTACTTGTGTACTTCATTGATTTTTTAAAAATTCTCTCTGCATTGCAGTTTGTTTACATTCATTATCTATTTACAGTTCTTTATTTGTTTACATGTATATGCCGTATACCACTAAATAGTAATATTGCCTCACCCGCATGTATGTACTCTGACAATAAATCTGAAATCCTTTGCATCTGTTCCTGTCCATTGAATTGTATTGAGTAATGATCTTGTCAGAGGTTATCAGTTATGTAAAGCTTTTAGACTTCCACATTTCTAAAATCTAGTCCACTTCCACCCAAATGTAAAGGTACATACCAGTATTTTGTAGATGGTTTGACCCATAAACTACAATGTAATGACCTTGAGATATGTATTGACTTTGTACAGCTGTAATTTTTTTTCTTTAAAAAATTGCAAGAAATAACAACAAAAATTTTAAAAAAAGGTTTTGTACATTTAAGGTCCCAAAAAATCTCTGTAGTCCTCCCACATCTAGTCGTGAATGGTGGTAGTCAATTAAATAGCTGCCAAAATGAGGACGTTTCAAGAACATCCACATCCTCAGTTATGTCAAGGCACAGCAAGGCAGTGCTAAAGGAAAGTCTGAAGCATTTGCAGTGATATTCAGGTGTAAATTCTAAATGGTTGATCTATCACAACTCGCACCATCAGAGGAGTCGGTCTCCAGCCAATTTGGTTCACTCAACATGCCTTTAGCCAAACTATTTCAATATAATTTTGAAATCAGCATCCACCAGACAATATGGAAAATTGCCAGGTAAGGTCTCAAATTAAAGATAATTCCAAACTGGCTAATTACTATGCAATCTTTCAACTCTCAAACATCTATAAAATGATGGAAACAATTATTAATTGGGCAGTCAAATGTGAACAAGTGCCAAATTTGGATTTCCTCAGAGCCACTGGCTGCAAACCTTATCACAGTTTTGGTACACATGTAGATCGAAGATCTGAATTCAAAGAATTCAGGTCAGCATTTGACTGAGAGTGACATGAAGGTGTCATGTTAAAGCAGTTTATTGGGTATCAAAGGGAACATTCATTGGGTGTTCATATCTCACATAAAGGAAGATAGTTGTGGTTATCCTAGGTCAGTCATTCCAACTCTACAAAATCATTGTAGTCTGAAGGTTCTCGGTCCAACTATCCTCAACTATTTCATTAATGTCTTTCCTTCTACTTTAAGATTAGAACTGCAGCTGTCTGCTGATGTTTGCACTTGCATTTGCAACTTGTCAGTGAATGAAGCACCCCATTGCCTGCATCCAGCAAGACCTAGGCAACATTCAGGCAGGGGCTGAGAAGAAGCAAGTAACATTTGTACCACCACCAAAAAGAGAGAATGCAATCATCCGCTCTTGCTATTCCATTGCATTACCAGTGGTGTGTCTTCCATCATCAATATCCTGGAAGTTACCGTAGACCAGAAACTCAGTTGAACCAGCCACATAATCACAGTGGTTACAAGAGGTAGTCAAAAGATTGGATATCATCTGATGGGTAACAGCTCTTGACATCCCAAAGATTTTCCACCATCTACAAGGCACGTCATGAAGAACTCTCCACTTGTCCAGCACCAGCAATCAAATATATGTTCTGTGGTTCAATTTTATTTATCATCTGATTGTAATCAGTACAACCCGACGAACAGCGTTCTTTGGTCCACAGTGCAAAAAAACCCACAGTCAAATGACTTATACACATAACTTACTGTATATACCCTGTAATAATTGAGTTTTGGGGACCAATTTTTCAGGTCAAATTAGATTGGTAGATTTTTACATGGATACAATTTTTAATCACATTAAGTGCATGCGTCATTTGAGGCATTGGGAGCTTGGATGGCCGGGACTGGGTGGCCAGTTCTCAATTGAAGTACTGGGAGCTCAGATGGGCAGGAATCCAGGGCGAAGATCCATGTTTGGGGTGCCAGGAGCTTGGATGGGTGGACAGTTGGGGCATCAGAAACTCAGATGGGCAGGCGGTTAGCACAAGGATCCATGGTCAGGGAGTTGGGAGCTCAAGCGGCCGAGGCAAGTGTTTGCAGTGTTTATTGGGAGCTTGGTGGATGGTTGGGACCAAAAATAAGGAATCAGGTTTTACACACAATTATACGGAAAATGTGTGATTTTTGGGTCAGAGAAGGTTTACTTTTATATGGGATTGACTATTACATGAGTAGATATAGTATATACATGAAATAAATATTATTAGTATTTAAGAGTCACGGAGAGTTGCTTTCGCAGTTCAATAGTCATTGAGCAGTCTCACTGCCCATGGGAAGAAGTTATTCCTCAGACTGGTGTTTCTGGCTTGAATGCTTCTGTTTTTCTCTTCCCTGATAGGACTAGCTGGAAGATGCTGTGTGTAGGATGGTAGGGAGCCCTCTTTAAACAGTGATCCCAGTAAATCACATCGATGGGGGTGGGGGGGGTGGGGGAGGGATATCGCAATGATTCTTTCTGCTGCTTTTATTGTCCTGTGCATTGACCTCTGCTCTGATGCTCTACAATAACCATATCACATTGTGAAGCAGCCAGCCAGGACACTCTTGATAAAGCTCCATATAAGCTGACAGAATAATGGCCGGTAGCTTTGCACTTCTCATTCCTCCAAATTTACTGGTTGCAGGCAATTCTTATACTGTGCACAGAATTTAACATTTATGAAGTTCACCAGGTTTTGGTGCTTGAAAGGTAAATGGTTACCACTCAGGAAGGTTCTTGTCAGTTTTCAGAGAGAGATATTTGTTGTTCCAGGACATCCATGACTGATTCCTTTTAATCAGCCACTTCATTGTCTTTCTGAAGAAACTTGCCCCATCAGGATTTTCCAGATGATAATCTCTCTTTCAGGTCACCACAGAGTTTCTTTTTATTTCTCTTATTTCAAATGAAACATTAGGCAGCCAGTCCTCTCCTCTTGTATGAACCACAAGTGCTTTGATTAGCACTCACAACCCATCTTCCAAATTGGGTTTTTCCACAAGCTTGACAGCTTGTCCTGTTCCAGTCTGAGCTGTTGCTCTCTCTCTCTGTTTCTCAGAGAAAAGCCTGTTTGACTCCTTCTATACTTACAAAACCACATGACCCTCCCAGAACAGCAAGCAGCACTCGCAGGCAGCCTGCGGCTCCGAACTTACTCCTTCGAGTTCTTTCATCTGTTGCTTTTCAAAGCAACAATCCATTAATGAAATCTCTTGGGCACTCTCCAAAGCTTTTGCAAAGCTCTTGGTGTCGGCCTGTCTAGCTTGAGCAGAGCTCCAGTATTTTAATGAGATCTGTTTGTATGTGACCTACTCTAAAAAACCTGCCCCAATTTATCTCCCAAAAATATATTTATAATCTGTCACAATATTAAGCACCAAGCTGACATCATGTGACGTGTCGTTCTCCAGGTGGGTCAGGTCGAAATGGAGGGACAAGGCTATAGTATTTTCATTGAATGGTTCTGTCTGTAGGTGAATTGAAATGGGTCCAGTGTCTCTGGGACATGCACTTTGATACGTTCTATCACCAGACAATTGAAGCATTTTATAATGGTGGAGGTCAGTTCCACTGGTTGAAGTCATGGTTGTCATCTAATTGATGCTTAACATGAAAATTAATGCAATTATCTCCTTAACTTTCTTCTGCTAGTGAAAGCTTTCCTGTTATTCAGTCATTAATCTTTTTGATGGGTTGAACTTATAACTTCTTTGAAGATTTGCTCCCTGCGGTCTGGAAAATTAAGATTGAATATTGGGTGCAATTGTGTCAGGAGAGGAAATTTGCCATGCATGATGATAGATACAGAAAGTGCAGGAAGATAACTCAGCAGAGATATGGTGGTTGCGTAACAGTTACATGAATTGAAATCACTCCATGGCAGCTATGGACTTCTTGTGTATTTTAAAGAAGTAACCCATCAGTGATGACCACAAATCCAGCAACTCCAGACCCACTAACCTGATATTTTTCTTAAATATGAGAAACACAAAGAAAAGCAGAAGGTGGCATCTTGAGTGAACAACGTTTCAGGTTGAGACGCTTTATCGAGATCATTATTCCCAGACTAATTTATCGAGATAAAGGGTCCTGACCCAAAATGTTGACTAACTATTTATTTCCGTGGATCCTATCTGACCTGCTGAGTTCCTTCAGCTTCTCATTGTTTACTTATTCTTAATCTCTTGTGAAGTGAATTATTGGCTGAGTAAACCACTCAGCTTATGGGCAGTATTAGATCTCCTATCAGGGAACAAGATGGGTCAGGTGACAGAGGTTTGTGTTGGGGAACACTTTGGATCTAGTGATCATAATAATATGAGTTTTAGGTTAATTATGGAGAAGGACAGGGGTGGGCCTAAGGTTGAAATACTTGATTGGAATAACGCAAATTTCAAGGAGGTGCAAAAGGATTTAGAGGGTATGAATTGGGATCATTTATTTTCAGGGAATGATGTAATAGAGGATATTCAAGGGGGAATTTATGAGCGTACAGAGTTGTTATGTCCCTCTGAGGATTAAAGAAAAGGTTAGAAAATATACCTGTACAGAGTCTTGGTTTTCAAAGGATATTGGGAATTTGGTTTGGAGGAAGAGGGATGTGTACAACAGGTATAGACAGCAGGGCATAGATGAGGTGCTTAAGGAATATGAGGAGTGTTAAAAAAAATAGGTCAAAAGGAGATATGAGGCTGCTTTGGCAGGCAAGGTAAAAAAAATAAATCCAAAAGGTTTCTACAGGTGCATTAAAAATAACAAAAATAGTGAGGGATAAAATTGAGCCCCTTGAGTATCAAAGGGGTAGGCTATGTGAGAAGTCAGAAGAGATGGGGGAAATTTCAAATGATTTTTTTTCTTCAGTATTTACTAAGGAAAGGAATATTGAGCCAGGTGAAGTAAGGAAATCTGATAGTGAGGTCATGGATAACATACAGATTAATGTGGAGGTAGTATTGGCTATTTTAAAGAGAATAAAGTTGGATAAATCTCTGGGTCCTGACAATATATTCCCTAGGACCCTTCAGGAAGTTAGTGTACAAATAGTGGGGACCTTGACAGAAATATTTAAAATGTCATTAGCCATGGGGAAGATGCCGGCGGAATGGATAACTCATGTTTTTCCGCTGTTTAAAAAAGGCTCCAAAAGTAAAGCAGGTAATAATTATATTCCAAGTATATTACTTTTCTCCCCATTTGTATCCTGAGGCCCCTTACTTCTGGAACTTCAAAATTAGATCCCCCGACTCCCTAGATGACTACTTTTCCATTAGGCACCGTTCCTTTGGGTTTGGTTCGAATACTAGAATGAGCTGCTCCTGAGTCTACCATATAGATCATGTCCTCTTCGTGGGGTCCTAATGCTTAAGTTTACCAATGGTTCTCCATGCAGCCGCACGGCACTCTTTACGGGAAAACCCTGACTTCCCTAATCTTCCTCCTCCATCAGGGCATAGGACCGTGTGTCCCTAGCCCTCTGGGGGAATTCCCTCTTGAAGTGTCCTTCTCTTTTATAATAGTAACAAACCTTGGGTCCTGTCTGCCATCCTTTGTTGGGACCACCTCTTGGGACCCCGCTCGTGGTCGGGGACCCTATGGTTCATCCCATCCTTCAAATCCTGGCCCTCCTCTTTCATTCCCATCCATCCGCCCGGACCATTGATCCGGCGTCTTTGACTTCCCTGCTGTCCATCTACGACTTCCTTTACCGCCTGCATTAATATCTTCGCCTTTCCTTTCTGCTTATCCTCACTTCTCTGAACGTAAGCTCTCTGGGCTATTTGTAGAAGTTGTGATAATCCTTGTTTGTGCCAATTTTCAGTCTTTTGGAGTTTCTTTCTTATGTCTGGGGCTGAATTTGTAACAAATCCTGTCAAAACTAACTGTTCCCCCACCGGCGACTCTATATCTAACCCCCCATATTGCTGTTTTTCCGCCCGCAATCGAGTCAAGAAAGCTGAAGGAGTCTCCTCTGGGCCCTGAGGGACTTCAAATGCCTTTTTAAAATTTTGCCCCTTGGGTACTGACTCTCTCATTCCCTTTATTAAATTAACCCTATATTCTTCCATTCGAGTTCGGCCTTCAGCAGTTCCTTTATCCCAATTTGGATTCACCAAGGGAAACTTATCTTCTCCCGCCACAGCTCCTGGACCTCCTTGGTGTTCCCGATCCCATACTCCAATTCCCGCTTGTCTAATCATTCCCCTCTCATCTAGAGTAAACAAAGCCTTAAAAATGGACATTAGTTCGTCCCAGGTGTAAATATTTGGTCCCAAAAACTGATCTAATTGCTCTGCACTGGCTTGGGGGTCCTCTATCAAAGATTTCATTTCTCATTTAAAATTCCTCACTTCCGTACTGGTTAGCGGAACATTAACAAATCCCATTGCACCTCCTGGACCCCCCCCCCCCCCAGGCACTTCACGAAGTGGACACATGTGCGCCTGGGACGGGTCCGGTCCCCAGGCTCCTGGTGAAGCGGGGTCTCCTTTACATCATCTAGGACCCAAATCAAATTTCCTGGCTTCTTCCTCATGGAGGGTTTCACACTGCTCTTCTGATAATCCCGTACAGCCTGGGTTATATGCCTGGGGGGTAAGAGGCGGCGGAGGGCTCTTAGCTTGTAATCTAGACCTTATCATATTTTCTTGTCCATATTCATTACTGAGTCGTGGAGGGGATAAAGCGGGCGGGGAGGAGAGGGCAAGGGAAGAGCCGGCTCAGGATAGGGTGGAGGTAATGCCTGCAAGGGGTCCCAATTTTCAGGGAGAGAAGCCAAAGGCTCCTGTTCCTTAGGTTTTGCCAGATCCCTTGTAGTCATCACCATTTGGTTCGATTCTACAAATAACCAACAGGCAGCGTAATCCCTGCTCTTGGAGTCATCGGGTCTATTTTCATAAAGCCACGTATTCAGTGCCTGACATATCCAATCCTCATTCGAACAGTATTTTGGCCAAAATATTGAAGACCCCTTAATTGGATTCTCAGGCCACTCGTGGCAACAGTACTGGATCATTTTCTTTTTATCTTTCCCGCGGGTCTTTCCCGCACCCCAATTCATCAATTGCCTCCCCAATGAGCTTCCCGGGGGAATTCTATCAATCGGTCCTATTCTCAGACCTTTCTTTTTGCTCCCTCCCCCACCCATGGTGGATAAATCAGTCTTACCCGGTTGTTGAGCCTTCCCAGCACGTCACTCGCACGGCTGTCCCGTCCTTTGTTCTCAAGGTCTCTTCTCGGATATCACTCACTACGTCCACTTGGCGACCAGGAGTCCGGCTAAATCAGCCGGGGTGCACCGACCCCTCTTCAGACAAGCGCCAGTCAGTGGAAGGAGTGTGATCCCGGACGAGCGAGAAATGCCTTCGCGTTCACAAAATATGCTCGAGACAAAAATTGAGAACAAAGAACATTTATTTATATTTACAACATTGCAAGGTTGGGTACTCTCCCCTTACCTCAGGAAAGTACCCCGAGGGCAGGAAGCCTCTTTGTTTTTATACAATTTTTACTTCACCTCCCCTTACATTTGTCTTACGTTTGTCCTTCTTGGATTGGTTTGGCACTTTTCCCTATTCGTCTGACTCTTGACTGACTCCAACTTTCTCTTATCCCGTGCTCACACCTCCTTCCCCCAACCCCTATTAAACAAGCTCTTTGTGTGTTCGTGCATATTTCTATGTCTGCTTAAATTCCTCTGTTATCTTGTTTACTCTGTTCTGCTTTTTCATGTGCCATTTTACACAAAGAACATTTTAGCTTTTTCCTTGCTTTTTCTTTCTACCTTCTATAACTGTTTCAGAACTCCTACCATTAAAATAATAACTGTTTCTAAACTCCTACAAATTGAAGGCCACTGACTCGTGGACTGCCTCAGGGATTGGTACTGGGTTAATTGTTGTTTGTCATATATATTAATGATCTATGATAGGGTGGTAAATTGGATTAGTAAGTATGCAGATGATACAAAGTTTGGTAGTGGTGTGAATGGTGAAGAAGGTTATCAAAGCTTGCAGTGGGATATAGGAGAGTTAGATGGCAGATGGACTTTAATACTGATAAATGTGAGGTGCTACATTTTGATAGAACAGGTCATACATGTTAAATGGTAGACAAGTGAGGAGTACAGTAGAACAAAAGGATTTAGGAATTCTGGTACATAATTCCCTGAAAGTTGAGTCTCATGTAGATAAGCTGGTGAAGAAAGCATTTGGCATGTTAGCCTTCATAAATCAGAGTATTGAGTACAGGAGTTGGGATGTTATGTTGAAGTTGTATAAGGCCAAATTTGGAATATTGTGTGCAGTTTTGGTCACCGAATTATAGGAAGGATATCAACAGTATAGAGAGAGTGCAGAGGAGATTTATGAGAATGTTGCTGGGATTTCAGGGTTTGAGTTACTGGGAAAGGTTGAGCAGGCTGGGACTTAATTCCCTGGAGCATAGGAGATTGAGGGGTGATTTGATAGAGGTATTTAAAATTATGAGGGGTTGATTCAAATAAGAGGACATGGATTGAGATTGAAAGGGGAAATGTTTAGGGGAAATCTCTTTACTGAGAGGGAGGTGGGAGTGTGGACTGAGCTTCTGGCTGGAGTGATAGATGTGGGTTCGATTTTAATATATGAGAGAGGTATGGAAGGTTATGGGCTGGGTATAGGTCAATGGGACTAGAAGGGCTGAACTGGCCTGTTTCTGTGCTGTAATATAATTAGCAGTGATAATAAATGTTCTTGCCTGCAGACGGATAAATGAATATCTCTTGTATTTTCATTATTCTCCAGTCTATTCCACACCCCCCCCCCCCCCCATTATTCTTGTTCCAAATTGTTTCATGAATATGTCACGGACGTGGTTTAAAGGACAGGGTGGGAATAAATAGTCTTTTGACGAGCACGTGGAATTGAAATAAAACCAGAAACTACGGGACGTATTTAGCAGAATATGCAGCAACCGTGGAGAAAGGAACCAATAGATTAGAGGGCACATCCACGGAGGCTATTTGGGTGGAACTGAGGAGTAGGAAAGGAGAGGTTACACTTGTAGGGGTGTATTATAGACTACCCGGAGGGGACCGAGACCTAGAGGAGCAAATCTGTAGGGAGATAGTAGATATTTGTAATAAGCACAGGGTTGTAATTATGGGAGATTTTAATTTTCCACATATAGATTGGGAAACACATTCTGTGAAAGGAATGGATGGGTTAGAGTTTGTGAAATGTGTGCAAGATAATTTTTTACAACAATATGTAGAGGTGCCGACCAGAGAAGGAGCAGTGTTAGATCTACTGTTGGCAAATGGGATGGGTCAAGTGACGGAGGTTAGTGTTGGCGAGCACTTCGGGTCCAGTGATCATAATGCCATCAGCTTCAATGTCATTATGGAAAGAGAGAAATCAGGGCCAAGGATTGAGGTTTTTGATTGGGGAAAAGCTAGATTTGAGGAGATGCGAAAGGACTTGCAGGGTGTGCATTGGGACAATTTGTTTTATGGGCAGGATGTAGTAGAGAGATGGAAGTCTTTTAAAGATCAGATTTTGAGAGTGCAAAAGCTTTATGTTCCTGTTAGGTTAAAAGGAGGGGCAAAAGGTTTGAGAGAGCCGTGGTTTTCAAGGAATATTGGAAACTTGGTTCGAAGAAAAAAGGAGGCGTACATTAGATATAAGAAGCATGGAGTTAAGGAGATGTTTGAAAGATACATTGAATGTAAGAGGAATCTTAAGAGAGGAATTAGGAAAGCTAAAAGAAGGTATGAGAAAACTATGGCAAGCAGGGTGAAAACTAATCCAAAAGAGTTCTACAAATATGTTAATGGTAAGAGGAAAGCTAGAGACAAAATTGGTCCCTTAGAAAATCAGAGTGGAAAACTGTGTGTGGAACCTAGAGAAATGGGGGAGATATTGAACAGTTTCTTTTCTTCGGTATTCACTAAGGAGAAGGATATTGGGAGATGTGGGATAAAAAAAGCAAATTGGGTAAATATGGGGAATATAGAGATTACAAAAGGTGTAGTTTTAAGGCTTTTGAAGAATATAAAGGTGGATAAGTCTCCGGGACCAGACGGGATCTTCCCCAGGAGATTGAGAGAAGTGAAGGAGGAAATAGCAGAGGCTCTGGCGGTAATTTTTCGAATGTCATTAGATATGGGGATAGTGCCGGAGCATTGGCGCATTGCGCATGTGGTTCCGTTATTTAAAAAGGGTTCAAGGAGGAAGCCTGGCAACTATCGGCCTGTAAGTTTGACGTCTGTGGTAGGTAAATTAATGGAGAAAATTCTTAGAGATAGTACTTATAAACATCTGGATAGACAGGGTCTGATCAGGAGCACTCAACATGGATTTGTGGGAGGAAGGTCATGTTTGACCAATCTGATTGAATTTTTTGAAGAGGTGACTAGGAATGTGGATGAGGGTAGCGCAGTGGATGTTGTCTATATGGACTTCAGTAAGGCCTTCGATAAGGTACCACATGGAAGGTTAGTTAGGAAGGTGCAGTCTTTAGGTATAAATTTTGAGATAGTCAAATGGATTGAACATTGGCTGAAAGGGAGAGGCCAGAGAGTGGTAGTGGATAATTGTCTGTCAGGTTGGAGGCCGGTGACCAGTGGTGTGCCTCAAGGATCTGTATTGGGCCCATTGTTGTTCGTTATATACATTAATGATCTAGATGATGGGGTGGTGAATTGGATTAGTAAATATGCAGACGATACTAAGATAGGTGGAATAGTGGATAATGAAGAAGGTTTTCTAGGATTGCAGAGGGATTTGGGCTGCTTAGAAAAGTGGGCTGAAAAATGGCAGATGGAATTTAATGCTGATAAGTGTGAGGTGCTTCATTTTGGTAAGAAGAATCAGAATAGGACATATGTGGTAAATGGGAGAGCATTGAGGAATACAGAAGAGCAGAAAGATTTAGGAGTGACGGTACATCGTTCCCTGAAGGTAGAAACTCACGTGAATAGGGTGGTGAAGAAGGCTTTTAGTATGCTGGCCTTTATCAATCATTGAATGGAATATAGGAGTTGGGAGGTGATGTTGAGATTGTATAAGACGTTGGTGCGGCCTAATTTGGAGTTCTGTGTGCAGTTCTGGTCGCCTAATTATAGGAAGGATATAAACAGAGTGGAGAGAGTGCAGAGAAGGTTTATTAGAATGTTGCCTGGGGTTAAGCATCTGGAGTATGGGGAGAGATTGGGTCA
>NW_027212167.1:0-78911 GCF_036971445.1 Narcine bancroftii | reverse complement strand
TGTCCTAAATAATGAATACAGGGATTTAGGTAGGGAGCTGAGAAGGACTGCAAAGGGAGTGATCTCTGGATTAGTTCCTGTGCCATGTGATAGTGAGGGCAGGAATAGAATCAGGTGGAGGTTGAATGCGTGGCCAAAGGGGTGGAGTAGGGGGCATGGATTCAAGTTCTTGGATCACTGGGACCTATTCTGGGGGAGGTGGAACCTGTACCGAATGAATGGGTTGCATCTGAATCCCAGAGGGACCAGGATCCTGACGGGGGCGTTTGCTTGGGCTACTAAGGGGGCTTTAAACTAATGCAATTGGGGGAAGGGGTCTATGTGAGGGAGAATGGCAGAATAAGTCTTGTAGACAAAATTTGGGGGTGGAAGGGCAGTTGATCGAGGAGCAAAGGGATTGGTGCTATGACGGGGATGGGATGATGGTAACAAATAATCGTGTGGACAGTAAAGAAGGGGATAGGCAGAAGGTAAGATGCGGGAGGTCCCTGAAGTGCATTTACTTCAATGCTAGGAGTATTGTAAGGAAGGTGGATGAGCTGAAGGTGTGGATAGACACTTGGCAGTTTGATGTGGTTGATGATTAGTGAGATATGGTTGCAGGAGGGATGTGACTGGCAGTTAAATATTCCAAGATTTCGCTGCTTTAGGTGTGGTACAATTGGAGGGGTAAGGGGGGGGGGGGGGGGGGGGGCGGTGGTGTGGCATTGCTTGACAGGGAAAATATTACAGAGGTGTGCCTAATATTTGGACTGTACTACAGAAGGATTTGGACTGTTTGGAAGAGTGGGCTGAAAGGTGGCAGATGTAGAGTTTAATGTAGATAAGTGTGAGGTGCTTCATTTTGGGAAGAATAATCAAAATAGGACGTATGCAGTGAAGGGGAGGGCATTAAGGAATGCAGAGGAACAGAGGGAATAACAGTTCAGAATTCCTTGAAGATGGATTTCCATGAAGATAGGGTGGTGAAGAAGGCTTTTGGTATGCTGGCCTTTATAAATCATCCCGTTATAGGAAGGATATCAATAAGATAGAGATGGTGCAGAGAAGGTTTACGGAGAAAGATTGAGTAGATTGGGATTTTATTCATTGGAGCGTAGAAGGTTGAGGGGGGATTTGATAGAGGTATTTAAAATTATGAGGGGAATAGATAGAGTAGATGTAAATAGGCTCTTTCCCCTGAGGATAGGGGAGATTGGAATGAGGGGTCATAAGTTAAGGGTTAGGGGGCAAAACTGTAGAAGTAACATGAGGGGGAGTTTCTTCACTCAGAGAGTGGTGGCTGAGTGGAATGACCTTCTGGAAGAGGTGTTTGCAGCAGGGTCAATTTTGTCATTTAAGAGGAGGTTGGATGAGTGTATGGATGTGAGAGGGTTGGAGGGTTATGGACAGGGAGTGGGTAGGTGTTTCACGTAAATTGGTGCGAACTAGAAGGACCGATATGGCCTGTTTCCGTTGTTATATTGTTAAAAGCAATGAATCTTTCCCAATCGTTTCTCCACACATGGTTTTCGAGATACGGGTAAAAACACAAGGAAGCATAAACGGCATAGCATTGCAATACATCGGAAACGCTTTGCAACCGAGGGGGAATGCACGGGGATGCGCTGCCGCTGTTACAAGGCAGGAAACATGGCGTGATCCTAGCACTGCACGGGACGAGTCGAGGGAGTCAGATCGGGCCGGGAGGGCACTGATAAAACGCGAAGGTGGATTTTAAAAACATGGAAATTTCACATGCCTGAACTCAGCAGGTCAAACAACGTACTTTATACATCATAGAGACTCAGAATTTATTGTCATGTACAAGCCACGAAATTTGTTTTGTGGCAGCATCACAGTGCAAACAACCTTACAAAAATTGTGCATAAAAAGTCAGGCAGTGTCTTTGGTCTATTGATATGTTTCGAGTGTGAGCCCTTCAGCAAGGTATGGAAATAAAACATCAGCAGGCGCCCGGACAAGATGTTTTGGGAGTGTCAATGGTGCGAGGTCGGGAAAAATTGGATGGCGGTGGAGCAAGTTGGCACAAACCTTGCATGCCGAAGGCTGTAAAGGTTCCGAGATCGGACAGGTACATTGTTGGGAGGGGCACGACGGGCTACAGTCCAGGTGCAGGTCGACGGGATGAGGCAGAATAAGCAGTTCGGCGTGAATAAGATGAGCAGAAAGGGCCTGTTGGTGTTCTGTGGAGCTCGAAGGGGGGGGGGGGCATCACATAATAAATAATTTTCCTGTGCAAATTCTGGCAAACCTGATCGTGCCAATGGCCACAGCCATTGTCTCTGATCATCTGCTTGCCTGACAGAGAAGCATACAGCTGCCAGATTTGCACTCACCTCTTCTGCCTCTTTGGTAAATCCAAACCTCTTCTCGATGTCAGCATACTTCTTCCAGTAGCCATAACAGTAGGGGTAATGAATGAAGAATGAGTCAAATGCCCTCCGGACGGCCCAAATGTGGTTCTGAAAGGAAGTGCGATCTGAGTGTTATTAAAACCCACTCTGCTGGGGCATGGCAAGATGGCGTAGGGAGCGGACGTGCATTCCCGGTCTCCCCCAGGCAGTTATATAAATACCCGTTTTAAGAATATTTCTTTTCTGTTAAAAGTCTTTGTTTTGTTTATCAATTGTTTTTAGTTTAAAATGGCAACAAAGATTAAGGAAAATAGAGTTCAAATACAGAACAAAACTACACTCTCCGACTTTGGAAGAAACTCAACCTACTTGCCAAGACAGAACCACGGAGTCAAGGCTGGAATTTTCTTAAGAACGGAGCTCATTAATTGGACTGTCGGATAAGCTGGTCTTGGACACCCCTCTGAAAGATGTTTAAAATGGCAACAAAGATAAAGGAAAATAGAGTTCAAATACAGAACAAAACTACACTCTCCGACTTTGGAAGAAACTCGGCCTACTTGCCCACACAGAACCACGGAGTCAAGGCTGGAATTTTCTTAAGAACGGAGCTTAATTGGACTGTCGGATAAGCTGGCCTTGGACACCCCTCTGAAAGATGGTGATGAATATTGATTTGAAATGTTTTATGAAGATAAATTGCAGTAATTGGCATTGGTTGCCCGTGAGTTTTAAAAATCCAGATAACATTAAAGTTTATTAGTGATTTTTTTTGGATGGAATATCGGAAGGATGAATTTATTATCCATAAATACAGAACAAAATTACATTCTTTGACTTTGGAAGGAATTTGACCTATTTGCCCAGACAGAGCCGGAGTTGGTGCTGGAATTTTCTCAAGAACAGAACTTATTTTTTTTTTTTTTTAAATTTTTTATTTTTCACACCATAAATCACAATAGCCATGATATACACTTTTTCTTTTCCACACATTTACAGTGACTTTTTCTCCCTCCCCCCTCCCTCCTCCCAAGCCACCCCCCCACCTCTCATCCATTTTAGGTATACAATCTAGGTTGCATTAATTCAGTTAGACAATGTTGTCATTCAACAAAAATACACCAGAAATTCTACTGAGTCCATTCTTTTCTTTTCTTCTCCTTCCATCAACTTAGGTAATGTTTGTTCCCGGTAGGTTTTCGCTATTGTATTTAATGTAAGGCTCCCATACTTGTTCGAATATTTCAATATTATTTCTTAAACTATATGTTATTTTTTCTAATGGAATACATTTATTCATTTCTATATACCATTGTTGTATTTTCAAATTATCTTCCAATTTCCAGGTTGACATAATACATTTTTTTGCTACGGCTAGGGCTATCTTGACAAATCTTTTTTGTGCATCTTCCAAGTCAATTCCAAATTCTTTATTTTTTATGTTACTTAGGAGAAAAATCTCTGGATTCTTTGGTATATTGTTTTCTGTTATTTTATTTAATATCTGATTGAGATCTTCCCAAAATTTTTCTACTCTCTCACATGTCCAGATTGCATGAATTGTTGTTCCCCTTTCTTTTTTACATCGAAAACATCTATCAGATACTGTTGGGTCCCATTTATTTAACTTTTGCGGTGTAATGTATAGTCTGTGTAACCAATTATATTGTATCATACGCAGCCTCGTATTTATTGTATTTCTCATCGTTCCAGAGCATAATTTCTCCCATGTTTCCTTTTTTATCTTTATATTTAAATCTTGTTCCCATTTTTGTTTAGTTTTACCATTTGTTTCCTCATTTTCCTTTTCTTGCAGTTTAATATACATATTTTTTATAAATCTTTTGATTAACATTGTGTCTGTAATCACATATTCAAGGTTACTTCCCTCTGGTAAACTCAAGTTGCTTCCTAATTTATCTTTCAAGTAGGATCTCAGTTGGTAATATGCCAGCGCTGTATCTCCAGTTATATTGTACTTATCTCTCATTTGTTCAAAGGATAAGAATCTACTTCCTGAAAAACAATTTTCTATTCTTTTAATCCCTTTTTTTTCCCATTTTCTAAAGGCAAGGTTGTCTATTGTAAAAGGGAGTAGCTTATTTTGTGTCAATATTAGTTTTGGTATTTGGTAATTTATTTTATTTCTTTCTACATGAATCTTCTTCCATATATTGAGGAGATGGTGTAATACTGGAGAAGTTCTATGTTGTACCAATTTTTCGTCCCATTTATATAATATGTGTTCAGGTATCTTTTCCCCTATTTTATCTAATTCTAGTCTCGTCCAGTCTGGTTTTTCCCTTGTTTGATAAAAATCTGATAGGTACCTTAATTGTGCGGCTCTATAATAATTTTTGAAGTTTGGCAATTGTAAGCCTCCTTGTTTATACCATTCTGTTAATTTATCTAGTGCTATCCTCGGTTTCCCCCCTCTCCATAAAAATCTCCTTATTATTTTCTTTAACTCTTTGAAGAATTTTTCTGTCAGTTGTATTGGCAATGCCTGAAATAAGTATAGTATCCTTGGAAAAATGTTCATTTTAATACAGTTTATCCTTCCTATCAGTGTTAGTGGTAGCTCTTTCCAATGCTCTAAATCGTCCTGTAATTTTTTCATTAGTGGATTGTAATTGAGTTTATATAATTGGCCTAGATTTTTGTTTATTTGCACACCTAGGTATCTTATTGCCTGCGTTTGCCATCTGAATGGGGATTCCTCCTTAAATTTTGAGAAATCCGCGTTATTCATAGGCATTGCTTCACTTTTATTTACGTTTATCTTGTATCCCGACACTTCTCCATATTCCTTCAATTTCTTATATAGTTCTTTTATTGATAGTTCTGGTTCTGTTAAGTACACTATCACATCATCCGCAAACAGACTGATTTTATATTCCCTGTCTTTTATTTTTATTCCTTTTATATTATTATCTCTTCTTATCGATTCTGCTAGTGGTTCTATAGCTAGCGCAAACAATAATGGTGATAGTGGACATCCCTGCCGCGTTGACCTGCTTAAGTTAAATTGCTTTGATACATGTCCATTTACTGTCACTTTCGCTAACGGTCCCTTATATAATGCTTTAATCCAATTAATATACTTCTCCGGTAAACTGAATTTTTGCAATACTTTGAACAAGTAATTCCATTCTACTCTGTCGAAGGCCTTCTCTGCGTCTAAAGCAACTGCTACTGCCGGTGCTTTATTTCCTTCTACTGCATGAATTAAGTTAATAAATTTACAAATATTGTCTGTTGTGCGTCTTTTTTTGATAAATCCAGTTTGGTCTAAATTTACCATTTTCGGTACCTGTTCTGCTAATCTGTTCGCTAATAGTTTAGCTATTATCTTATAATCTGTGTTTAGCAGAGATATTGGTCTGTATGACGCTGGTGAGAGTGGATCTTTCCCTTGTTTTAGTATCACTGTAATTATTGCTGTTTTACATGAATCTGGTAAGTTTTGTGTCTCATCAATCTGGTTGATTACATCCAGGAGGGGCGGTATTATTAGGTCTTTAAATGTTTTGTAGAATTCTATTGGGAGTCCATCCTCTCCTGGTGTCTTATTATTTGGTAAATTTTTTATTATCTCTTGTATTTCTACTGTTCCAAATGGTTCTGTTAATTTATTTTGTTCCTCTATTTGTAGTTTTGGTAGTTCAATTTTAGTCTAAAATTCATCTATTTTCCCTTCTTTCCCTTCGTTTTCGGTTCGGTATAATTGTTCATAGAATTCTCTGAAGTTTTCCTTAATTTCTTTTGGATTATATGTAATTTGTTTGTCTTTTTTCCTTGTTGCTAATACCATTTTCTTAGTTTGCTCTGTCTTAAGCTGCCATGCTAGGATTTTGTGTGTTTTTTCCCCTAGTTCATAATATTTCTGTTTTGTCTTCATTATATTCTTCTCCACCTTATATGTTTGTAATGTTTCATATTTTATTTTTTTATCCGCCAATTCTCTTCTTTTGGTTGTATCTTCCTTTATTGCTAATTTTTTTTCTATGTTTATTATTTCCCTTTCCAACTGCTCTGTTTCCTGATTATAGTCCTTCTTCATCTTGGTTGCATAACTTATTATTTGCCCTCTAATGAATGCTTTCATTGCGTCCCATAGTATAAACTTATCTTCCACTGATTCCGTATTTACTTCAAAGTACATTTTTAATTGTTTTTCAATAAATTCTCTAAAATCCTGTCTTTTAAGTAGCATTGGGTTTAATCTCCATCTATACATTCTTGGAGGGATGTCCTCTAGCTCTATTGCCAATAACAGGGGTGAGTGGTCCGATAATACTCTAGCTTTATATTCCGTTTTCCTAACTCTCCCTTGAATGTGGGCTGATAACAGGAATAGGTCTATCCTTGAGTATGTTTTATGTCTAGTCGAGTAGTATGAGTATTCCTTTTCTTTTGGGTTTTGTTTCCTCCATATGTCCACAAGTTTCATTTCTTGCATTGATTTAATTATAAATTTGGTTACTTTGTTCTTCCTGTTAATTTTTTTCCCCGTTTTATCCATATTTGGATCCAAATTCAGATTGAAATCCCCTCCTATTAGTATGTTCCCTTGCGTATTAGCTACCTTCAAAAAGATATCTTGCATAAACTTTTGATCTTCTTCGTTAGGTGAATATATATTAAGTAGATTCCAAAGCTCCGAATATATCTGACATTTTATCATAACATATCTCCCTGCTGGATCTATTATTTCCTCTTCTATTTTAAATGGCACATTTTTGCTAATTAATATAGCCACTCCTCTTGCTTTTGAATTATACGATGCTGCTGTTACATGTCCTACCCAATCTCTCTTTAATTTCTTGTGCTCCAATTCAGTTAAGTGTGTTTCTTGGACAAATGCTATATCTATTTTTTCCTTTTTCAGTAAATTTAGTAGTTTCTTCCTTTTAATTTGGTTATGTATTCCATTAATATTTAGAGTCATATAGTTCAGCGTAGCCATTTTATATTTTGTTTATCTTCTCTTTCCGTTTTTCCATCATTACCTTTCCTCCTTTTCCATTTCTGTTTTCTTATTTTCAACTCTTTACCAGACAACATTCCTACAACATCCAACATTTTCCTTATTCTCCTATTTCTATCTTCTTTATCCCCAATCTCCCCTTCCCCTCCTGAGTTGCCCTTTATCCCTTGTCAGACAACCACATCTCCCCTCTCCATTTGGATTTGCGAATCCACTCGCAAGCGTCAACTGATTTTGCAGTGACCGCTCTTTTCCCCCACCCAGCCCCCCCCAGAAAAGATTTCACTTTTTATATGTCACAAAGGTCACTCTTTTAATTCCCTCTTTATTCTCTCTATTCCATTACCTTCCCTTATTAATTCTTGTCTATACTCTCTATGTTTTCCTCTAATTACAGATACTTTCACATATGCCCATTGTCTCTATTCACTCTTATACCTCTTTACCCGCCTACATATCAATCGTGGTCATTTTTACCCTCCTTACCCGTTTTCATCCCTCAGTCTATTTTTGTCTTTACCCACATACATATCAATCGTGATGATTTTTGCTCTCATTACCCGTCTTCATCCCTCAGTCTATTTTTGTAATTGTTCTGCAAATTTTCGTGCTTCTTCTGGATCCGAGAATAGTCTGTTTTGTTGTCCTGGAATAAATATTTTCAATACCGCAGGATGCTTCAGTGTAAATTTATATCCTTTCTTCCATAAAATCGCTTTTGCTGCATTGAACTCTTTTCTCTTCTTTAGGAGTTCAAAGCTTATATCTGGATAAATGAAGATTTTTTGCCCTTTATACTCCAGTGGTTTGTTGCCCTCTCTTACTTTTTCCATTGTCTTCTCCAGTACCTTTTCTCTTGTAGTATATCTTAGGAATTTTACTACAATAGATCTTGGTTTTTGTTGTGGTTGTGGTTTAGGGGCCAATGCTCTATGTGCCCTTTCTATTTCCATTTCTTGCTGTAGTTCTGGACATCCTAGGGCCTTAGGGATCCATTCTTTTATAAACTCCCTCATATTCTTGCCTTCTACATCTTCCTTAAGGCCCACTATCTTTATGTTATTTCTTCTGTTATAATTTTCCATTATATCTATTTTTTGGGCTAGTAATTCTTGTGTCTCTTTAGTTTTTTTATTAGATTCCTCCAATTTCTTTTTTAAGTCTTCTACCTCCATTTCTGCTGCTATTGCCCGTTCTTCCATCTTGTCCATTTTTTTCCCCATTTCTGTTAAGGTCATATCCATTTTATTTATTTTCTTTTCTGTGTTGTTTATTCTTCTTCTTAAATCATTGAATTCCTGTGTTTGCCATTCTTTAAATGACTCCATGTATCCTCTAACAAGAGCAAGTATATCCTTTACCTTGCCTTTCCCTTTATCTATTTCACTGTATTCTTCCTCTTCTTCTTCCTCTAGGTTGACCATCTGTTGGTTCTTTGCTGCCCTTTCCTCCTCTTCTTTCTTGTTTCCATTGTCTTCTGTGGTCTCTTCTTGCTGCAGGTGTTCTGCAGCTGTCGTTGCCGGCTGTGGAGATCGACTCCCCAGCTGGTCCCCCCTCCCGTCGGTGTGTTTTTTTTCATGCGCCTCGCGCATGCGCGGTTGCGCACTTTTACTCGGCTCTGTGAGCCATTGTTGTAGTTCTCTTTCTACCGACCTGAGGTAGTGGGGTCTTCTCTCCACAGCAGGCCTCTTCGGACAGGTAAGGCCTTCACCTTTTTCCTCCGTTGTCTTCTCTTCCTCTCTTCTTTCCGTTGATTTTGATTTTTCTCCTTTTGTCTCCATCTTCTTTCCACCTTTATACTCACTTTTCTTTAACTTGTATTTCTGTGCCTTTGTATTTTCTCTTGTTTTTCCCGACTTTTCTGGAGAGGGCTGGAGTTCACCGTCCGGCCACTACTCCATCACGTGACTCCCCCCAAGAACAGAACTTATTAAAGTTGATTTCGGACTCCTTTTTGAAAGATGGCGACGAATGTTGATTTGAAATATTTTCTGAAGATAAACATATATATGGAACTCCTTGACCTGCAATAAGGTTTATCAGTGATTTTTTTTTTTTGGATGGAATATTGGAAGAGTGAATTTATTATCTGAGAGTATGCATACATTGCAAACAGATTTTAATAGTTTTGAAAAGGTTTTTTTTTAAACTAAACAACAAGATCAGTTTAATATTGAGAATATTGGAAAAAATGGAAACTATTATTAAATTTGGAAATTCAGTAGAAAGAAACTATGAACAAGATTGATGATTTATAAAATTAAAGTCGAAGGAGCAATGTCCAAGAAGAGTTAAAAATTTTGAATAAGTTTTTCTTGAAAATAAACAATAATTTCAACTTAACATTGAGAAGATTGACAAAGTGGAAAATTTGGTATTAAATTGGGAAACACAGAAGAACTTATGAATAACATTGATGCTTTAGAAGATCAAGACCGAAGGAATTATGTTTAAGAAAATTTTAAAAGATTTGAAAAAAACTTTTTTTGAAAGTAAGCTACAAATTCAACTTGAGACTGAGAAGAATGGAAGATTCGGTGTTGAACTGGGATGTTCAGAGGTGTTTTAATTCAGTGGATGAAATTCAGGAAGACTTGAAAAAAATTTAAAAAAAAAACTTTTATTGATTGCAAACAATGTTTAACTCAGTGTTGGGAGGGTGGAAAGGGTGCAAAATTTAACATCAAGTTTGGATTAAGGGAGGGGGGAGGGAGAAAAAGTCACTGTAAATGTGTGGAAAAGAAAAAGTGTATATCATGGCTATTGTGATTTATGGTGTGAAAAATAAAAAATTTAAAAAAAAAACAAAAGAAAAAGGGAAACAAAGAAGGAGGTGCAAATAAACAGACTGTACGATACAGAAAATAAATATTGAATAATAATAAAAAAAAAAGAGTTTGGATTAAAAAAAAAGAGTTTATGAATAAGATTGGTTAAATTGATGGACCGGGGTTTTATGGATATAAGAAATGATGATTTTTCGGTTTATACATGTATTTTGTCTGCCGGGGGGGGGAGGGAGTGGTACTTCTGCTCCCGAAAGTCATATGCCACTTGTGGTTTATACCACACCTATTTGGGTTTCCTAAGGGGTTAGGGGAGGTGGGGGGGGGGGGGGGGGGTGAAAATTTGAAAATTATTTCGTATCTATTATGTAATATTATACTAAGTCAATTTGAAATGAATGTATGGAGATACTATAAATAAATTTCGAAAAAAAAACCCCACTCTGCTGGGGGTTACCCGGCGGGCTGCAGCTCCTCGTCGTGGCCAAGGGGAGGCGGGAAGGTATAACAAGGACGGGAGAGGGAGGGATCAGTCAGGGAAATCGGAGAAGCAGGAAGGGGTGGGTGAAGGGTGATGGCAAGCCCCTCCCTCCCTTGCAATGACCCCGCCCCGAGTCAGACAGCAGACCTTTCAACTCCTGTGGATGCTACCCAACTGGCAGAATCATTCATGACTTGGCCTCGCGGATGAAGATTTAGGAAAGGGGCAGAATCATACAGCACGGGGAAAGGCCCTTCGGCCCAACCCATCCGCGCTGACCCCGCTGGCATTCTGGGCTTGACCTGCTTGCCTGCATTTGATCCATATCTCGCTCAGCTTATACAACCCACAAATCTGTCCAAATTTTCAGATTTATTGTTAGATACAACCCTGACATTCCATTTCCCTGCAGACGCGGCAGAACTACCACTTATTGGTAGTGCAAAAGCATAAAGTGCACACAGCGTAAACATGTAAACAAATAAAGAACTGTAACCAGATAATGAATGTAAACAAATTGACTGTGCGATAGAGAGAACAAAGAAAATCAATAAAGTGCACAAGTCTGAGTCCTTAAATGAGTTTGTCACCGAGGAGTCTGATGGTGGAGGGGGAGCAGCTGTTCCTGAACCTGGTAGTGCAAGTCTTTCCTGACGATGGCAGCGAGAACAGGGTGTGTGCTGGGTGGGGTGGATCCTTGATGATTGTGGCTGCTCTTCAATAGTAGTGTTCCCTGTTGAAGTTCTCGATGGTGGGGAGGGTTTTTACCTATGATGTCTTGGGCTGTGTCCACTACCTTTTGCTGGCTTTATGCTCAGGGGGTATTGGTGTCTCTGTACCAGATCGTGATGCAGCCGGTCAGCACACTTTACCCACCTTCAGCGGAATGGGGGCAAAGGGACTTACCTCCTGCTCCACGTATTGGAGCACGTACGTCCACCCGGTGAAATCATATGGGTTGTCCTCCACGATCTTCCAGTATTTCTCAAAGTCCGTCGGGTAGCCACTCTCTGACTCCGTCGCTGTGTACGGCCCCAGTTCGTCAGCTGGGTCTGCCACGCCGCCAGGGCTAGCTGCCTCCAGCCCAGAAGGATGGGCCGTCAGGATCTCGTCGGCACCCCACGTTCCAGGGGAGCTGGAGTGGGGTGCGCTGAGGCCAGGCACGTCCATCTCCTCACCTTCCAGTCCCTGCGCCGTGCCGCTGAAATCCCCACCGTTGCATGGGGCACAACTCTCCCCCGCCAGGACCTCAGCACCGTAGAGTTCCAGACCATTCGCCCCCGGCCCCCATGGGCCAGGAGCCTCTGCCGCCAACCTCTCGTTCCCAGAGTCCGATTGGCTGGGATCGCCGGCCACCGGCAACCAGCTCCCACCAGCTGCTACACTGGGCGCCGTCTCTTCCCCGCTTCTGCCGCCGGCAGCCGTGCCCTCTCTCGTGAATGAGCCCAGGCTACTGTCCGCCAAGCCTTCCCTGGCTTCGCCGGCTGTCTGCTCCCCGGGGTTCTCCCCTCTTGGGCTTCCAGAGCCCACTGCCTCTCCCTCTCCTCCACGATAGTCGAGCTGGGCTGCGGTGCTGCTCGAATCGACAACAGAGTCTGTGGGCAGAGCCGGCAGGGTGAACAGATCGCTCCCGTTCACACTTCCCCCGATCAGTAATCCACGCTCAGCATCTGTGAAGAGGAGGAAGAGGCTGGTTCATTCATTCTATCAGCTCCCCATTTGCCTTCTCCATTTGCAGAACTACCCCCCTCTCCCCCAGCTTCTTTTTCACTGCTCTCCTACCCACATTGACCTGACCCCCTACCTGCGGGCCTGTGCTCCGCCTCCACGCCCCTTCCTCCCTCTTCTGTTCCCCCCCCCCCCCGTATTATTGAGGCAGCCGCCTGCCTTCTGCCCATACACTAGCAAGTGGGGCGGCAGTGTTACCTCAGCAATTGGCGGGACACTCGTTACAGCATCAGCGACCCGGGCTTGAATCTGGCACTGCCTGCGAGGAGTTTGGACATTCTTCTCTCCCCCCCCCCCCACCCCCCCGTGACCTCAGGTACGGTGGGGGGCTTTAGGTTCATTTGGGCGGCACAGGCTCATGGGCTGGAAGGGCCTGCTACCGCACTGTATGCCTAAAAGCTCAGGCCCGAAGCGTTGGCTGTGTATCCTGGCCAAAATGTACGCTGCACGACCTGCTGAGTTTCTCCTGCACTTCTGTGGATTACATCACGGATTCAGGCCGACTAATTAACTCACGGGCATAGAAAATAGAAGATAGGAGCAGGAGTAGGTCATTCGACCCTTCGAGCCTGCTCCGCCATTCAACGAGATCATGGCTGATCTTAAAGTTCAGTACCCCGTCCCCACATTCTCTCCGTAACCTTTAATACCCTTATACTGAAGAAATATATCTAATTCCCTCTTAAATATATTTAATGAACCTGCCTCTACTGCCCTCTATGGCAATGAATTCCACAGACTCACCACCCTCTGGGTAAAGAATTTCCTCCTCATCTCAGTCCTAAATGGTTTGCCTATTATCCTCAAACCATGGCCCCGGGTTCTGGATTTTCCCATCATTAGAAACATCCCATCTGCATCCATTCCGTCCAGTCCTGCCAGAATTTTATGTCTCTATGAGGTCCCCTCTCAATCTTCTAAACTCCAGCGAGTATAATCCCAATTTGCGCAATCTTTCCGCATAAGTCATTCCTGCCATTCCAGGTATCAGCCTGGTGAATCGCCTCTGCACTCCCTCCATTGCAAGAACATCCTTCCTTAGATAAGGTGACCAAAACTGCAAACAATACTCCAGGTGTGGTCTCACCAAGGCCTTGTACAGCTGCAGTAAGGTATCCTTGTTCCTAGACTCAAACCCTCTTGATATGAAGGCCAACATACCATTTGCCTTTTTAACCGCCTGCTGTACCTGCATGCTCGTCTTCAGAGACTGGTGTACAAGAACCCCTAGGTCTCTCTGCACTTCCCCATCTCTTAATCTATTGCCATTCAAATAGTAATCTGCCCTCCGGTTTGTATTACCAAAGTGGATAACCTCATATTTATCCACATTGTAGTGCATTTGCCATGTATCTGCCCAGTCCCTCAATTTATCCAAATCACACTGGAGCTTCCTGACCCCCTCTTCCGTGCACACAACCCCTCCTAGCTTAGTGTCATCTGCAAATTTGGAGATATTACATCCAATCCCCTCATCCAGATCATTAATGTAAATTGTGAACAGCTGGGGTCCCAGTACAGATCCCTGTGGGACCCCACTGGTCACCGCCTGCCACTCAGAAAACGAGCCATTTATCCCAACTCTCTGTCTTCTACCTGCCAGCCAGTTCTCAATCCACATCAATACTTTGCCTCCAATCCCATGAGCCTTGATTTTGGAAGCCAGTCGTTTATGCGGGAACTTATCGAAGGCCTTTTGGAAGTACAGGTACACCACATCCACTGGCTCTCCCCCATCTATTTTACCTGTCACCATCTCAAAGAATTCCAATAGATTTGTCAAGCACGATTTACCTTTTGTAAATCCATGTTGACTCCGTCCGATCCCTTCTCTGCTAGTCATATGCTCCGCTATTACATCCTTAATAATGGATTCCATCATTTTGCCCACTACTGATGTAAGGCTCACCGGCCTATAATTCCTCGCTTTTTCTCTACCCCCCCTTTTTAAATAGTGGGGTAACATTAGCTACCCTCCAATCCATGGGTACTGAGCCTGAGTCTATCGAGTTCTGGAAAATAATTCTTAAAGCATCTGCTATCTGAATGGCCACTTCCTTAAGTACCCTAGGATGTAGATTATCAGGCCCTTGGGATTTATCTGCCTTCAATCCCATCAATTTCCCCAAGACCATGTCCTTAGAGATACTGATTTCTTTCAGTTCCTCCCTTGCATTAGTCTCTATGTTTCCCAACATCCTTGGGAGGTTATTTGTATCCTCTCTTGTAAAAACAGAACTAAAGTAAGAATTTAATTGGTCTGCCATTTCCTTATTCCCCATTATATATTCCCCTGATTCCGACTGCAAGGGACCTACTCTGTATAAGTACCGCGCGCTAACCGATTGCGCCACTGGAGCTCTTCAAGGGACCTACTCTGGATTTCACCAATCTTTTCCTCTTGACATATTTATAAAAGCTTTTGCAGTCGGTTTTTATATTTGCATCTAGATCAGTCGCGCAGAAGAGGTCAGCAAATAATGAGGGGCATGGAAAACATTGAGCTCTATCCACAGAAGGCCACGAGTTACTTTAAACTGTGGCACCAGCCTTTGTAGTGTGCAAGAGTCTTAATTCATCGTAAGTTCGACTCCATGTAATACAGAATCGCTGAGCCCTGTTAGACATTTCCCCCAGAACATGGGCGCATGCAGTAAAACACCGAAGTCTGCAGATCCTGTGGTTGACGTAAAAACACAACGCTGCAGAAACTCAGCAGGTCAAACAGCGTCCTTTATGTAGCAAAGAGAAAGATTCATCACCAACGTTTCTGGGTTAACAAAGGGATCAAGCCTGAAATCTTTGCTATGTAAAGGACACTGTTTGACCTACTGAGCTTCTCCAGCTTTGTGTTTTCACATGGGTGTATGCCGATTAAAAAAAATTATAAGGGGTTATGGAACAAGTAAACGCAGGAAGGCTTTTCCCAATGAGGTTAGGTGAGACAAAAACCAGAGGACATGGGCTAACGGTGAAAGGTGAGACGTTTAAAGGGAACATTTAGCAGGGGGGGATGGGAGACGGGACACTTCACACGAGATCCAGGAGAGAGCTGCTAGCTGACGTGGTGAATGTGGGCTCAATTTTGACATTTGTGACAGGGTATATAGATATGTTTTTGGGAGATAAATTGAGAAAGGTTTGTTAGAGTCGGTCACATACAAACACCTTAAACAGATCTTATTTAAAATACTGGAGTTCTGCCCCATGGTAGACGTATCGGCTCCAGAGCTTTTGAAGAATGCTCAAGAGACTTCACTAATGGTTTACAAAAGGCAACAGATGAAAATGCAGGCTGACGCCGCTGCTGTCTGGAAGAGAACTTGCTGTTCTAAGAGGGTCAAATGGTTTGAGAGAGAGAGAGAGAGAGAGAGAGAGAGAGAGAGAGAGAGAGAGAGAGATCACTTGTTCAGTGAAACAGCCAGCTGACAGCAGCTGGGACTGGAACAGGACAATCTGGCAAGCTTGTGGAAAGCCCCATTTTGGAAGATGGCCTGCTCAAAGCCCTTGTGGTTCATGCCAGAGGAGAGGACGGGCTGGCTAATGTTTCACTTGGAATAAGGGAAACAAAAAGGAACTCTGTGGTGACCTGAAAGAAAGGGGTGATCATCTGTAGAACCCTGAGGGGGCAAGTTTCATCAGCAAGACACTGGAGTGGCTGATTAAAGAGGAACAACAAATCTCTCTCTGACAACCGACAAGAACCTTCCTGAGCGGTAACCATTTACCTTTCAAGCACCAAAGCCTGATGAACTTTATAAATGTTAAATTCTGTGCACAGTATAAGAATTGTCGGCAACCAGCTAACTTGAAGGAATGAGAAGTGAGATTGGACTGTGAAGCAAAGAACTTTTCTGAACTTACACACACATTACGTGCACTTAGAATTAGAAGGGGATTAAGTTAGATTAGTTAAATCAATGCTGATAAGTTAAAGTGCGATTCTGTTTTCATGCTTAAAGATAATTAAAAGCAACTTTTGTTTAAGTAACCATTTGTTTTGGTGAATATTGCTGTTGGGTTTTGGGGTCCTCTGGGCTCTTAACACATTGAAGTAAAATTTGGACAGGTATATGGAAGGGAGGCGTGTGGAGGGAGATGGTCTGGGTGCAGGTCAGTGGGACTGGCTGGAATAATATGGTTTGGGTGCAGGTCAGTGGGACTGGACAGAATAATAGTTCGGCACGGAGTTTGACGTTACTGAAGACTCCTGCAAATTTCTACAGCCGTACGCTCGGAGAGCGTTCTGACTGACTACATCACTGTGTGGTGTGGAGGGGCCAAAGCACAGGACAGGAAGAGGCTACAGGGGATTGTGAACTCGGCCATGTGCCATCACGGGCACCAGCCTTCACTCCATCGAGGTCATACACGAGAGGCGGCACCTCAAGAAAGCGGCCTCAATCCTCATGGACCCTCACCCGCCCAGGCCAGGCCCTCTTCTCGCTGCTACCATCAGGAAGGAGGCACAGACGAGTACATAATGTCTTCTTCCCCCTGCCATTGGATTTCCAGAGACACTATCTCACTTTTTTGCACTATAAATTGTGATTCAGACTCAGTAAGTCAAAGGGTCTGTTCTTGTGCTGCACTATCCCAAGGTTTCGGACCCAAGGGGTCTTACTGCAATAATCAAATCAAAAGTTGCAAATGAGGTCCCAAAGTTAGAACAAATTTCAGGACCACAATCTTGTTTAAAAAGTACGTTACTTGCTTTGCAAATGGACTCCACTAACCGAGAGTGCGCTGTCACCACACAGCTGGCCCTCCAGTAAGCGAGCCTGCAAAACGGTCAGACTCCTCCTGCATGTATTCAGTTTCCCCCATCCCCCCCGATCTCAGAAACACTGGAGGAATTCAGCCGGTCATGAGCGTCCAAAGGAGGTAAAGGTGTGTTACCAACATCTCAGGCCTGAGCCCCTTCTTCAAGGAATGAGCAGAGAACAGGAAGGTGTCAGAAGGAAGACCTGGGGGGGTGGGGGTGGTCCAGGCCAACAAAAGGTTTTAATTGGATATGATACGAGGAAAGGTGAGAATTGAATCTGGCTCCGTGAAAGGAGTCAGAGGGGAAAAGGGACACAAGCAAGAGAGCTAGAGACAAGACAGAGAGAGAGAGAGAGACACACACACAGAGCTGGGGGAAAGGCGACAGGGGGAAGGGGAGTGTTTTAAACAGAAACTGGAGAAGTCGATGTTAATGCTATCCGCTGGAAGGCATTGTTCCTCCAATTTGCAGGTGGTCTCAGTCTGGTTGTGTGTGGAGAGATTTGTACTCCTAGTAGAACCCAAGGTAGTTCATCGACCCAGTTGGGGCCAGTGAGTCTGGCCTTCATGGAGATTTTAGTTGTCAATGGAAATGTTCCAGCAGGCTGTTGGACTGCAGATGGTACACAGTAGTGTGGTGCAAATGTGTACCACAAAAATGAGCCAAGGAAGCCCATAACGCCAAAGTGAACTGTGGTCCACGGTCCAAAGTTATATGTATAGGCACTCCAAATCTAGCAATCCAATTTAAGATGAACACTCTAACACATGCCTCAGTATCACTGACTGGTAATGGAATGGCCTCTGGCCAGCGTGTGAAGCGGTCTACTACCGTGAGATTATATCTCATGTCCTGTGATACTGGTAATGGTCCAACCAGATCCACGTGCACATGCTCAAATCTTCTGCGTATTGTCAGGAAAGGCTGCAGGGGTGCCTTGGTGTGGTGTTGAATTTTCGCAGATTGGCAGGATATACACATTCGCGACATCTTTTTTCAGCCATGCCACATGTACTTGTTTGACATTATTTTGACTGAAGTCCTGATGAATGGGTGTGATAGATTGTGAATGTCACCAAAAAGACGGTGTCTCCAAGATAATGGGACCAAATGGTCAAGGATAACCCGACGATACATCACACAGGAGTTCTGGATGACCTTGTTGTGGTGCCACCTGTTGAATGTTGAGTCCAGTAATAGCTGTACTGTATGCCTGTATATCCGGATCCGGGGATTGTGCTGCAGCCAGTTCAGCAATGTTGACTCCACCTCGAATATGGCACACATTTGATCTAGAGAGCACATCTGCGACCAGATTGTCCTTTCCCGAAATATGACGCATGTCCATAGTAAACTCTGAAATGTCGGACAAATATCATTGTTGTCTTGCTGACCAAGGATCTGTGACTTTGCTAAAGGCAAGACATACCATGGTCTGTGAATATGGTGAAATGTCGATCTTCCAAGATATAAAGAAAAGTGCCTTATAGCCAGATAAAGTACCAATAGTTCTCGATCAAAGGCGCTGTACTTCATTTCCGCTGGTGTTAGATGACGACTAAAGAAGGCAAGAAGCTGATAATGGCCACTGACGTATTGTTCCAGAACTGCATCCACAGCTGTTCCCGAGGCATCTGTGCTCAGCGTCAAAGCAGCTTCAGGATTTGGATGCGCAAGCATTGCTGCTTTGGCTAATGCCTCTTTGGCGGACATAAATGCGGCCTCTGCCTCTGTGGTCCAGGTAATGTTTTTGTTTGGAGCAGAGATTATGTCAAACAGGGGTCATAGGATATCAGCAATCCCAGGAATAAATCTGGGGTAAAAATTTATCATTCCCAAAAACTTCTGTAGCCCTTTGACGGTGACAGATCTGGAGAATGTACGGATGTCATCTATCTTGCCTGATAACGGAGATATGCCATCTGCTGTAATTTTATACCCTAAGAATTCTATGGTTAACTTGCCAAATTGACACTTGTCAAGGTTAATTGTCAGACCAAAGTCTTGGAGCCGTTGGAAAAGGAGGCGCAAATGCAAGCGGTGATCTTGCTCATTTTGACTTGCTACAAGGATGTTGTCCAAGTAAATATACGCAAAGTCTAAATCTCTGCCTAGAGCGTCCATAAGCCGCTGAAAAGTTTGCGCGGCATTCTTTAAGCCAAATGGCATTCTGAGGAATTCATAAAGACCAAACAGCGTAATAATTGCTGTCTTGGGAATATCATTCTCATGAATCGGTATCTGATGATATCTCTTAACAAAATCAATCTTTGAAAATATGCGGCAATGATGCAGATGGGCGGTGAAATCCTGTATGTGTGGAATTGGGTATGTCAGGTGTAGTGACATTATTAAGCCTACGGTAGTCGCTGCAGGGTCTCCATCCGGCTGTCTTCTTGGGTACCATATGCAAAGGTGAGGCCCAAGGGCTGTTTGAGCGTCAGGTGACACCCAATTCTTCTATTGCTTTAAATTCTGCCCTTGCTTGCCGCAATTTATCAGGCACCAGATGATAAGCCCTGGCATGGACCAGTGGGCCTGATGTGTCTATGTAACAAGACATACCATGGTATGTTCTTGAGGCATTGAAGTTAGGGGTGAGACTATGGGGAAATTCGGTGAGTAGAGCAGCATATGTGTCCTTGTGTAACGAATGTATTCTGAGCTGTGAAACTCTCCCCTTGATGCATGCCAGTGCAGGTCTGAAAGACGGTGGTGTGAACTAATTTTCTGTGTTTTACGTCTATCAATAAGTTGTAGGAATGTTAAAAAAAATCTGCACCCAAAATGGGTTGAGCGACAGAAGCAAGGACACAATTTCAATGGAATGTGGTTGCATCTATTCTGATTACGACTAGTCTCATGCCGAAACTTGGAATGGCAGTTCCATTCGCCACTCACAGGGTCAAGTGGCGTTTTTTATGCGTCCTTTCAAAATAGGTTGGCAGGAGCAAACCAAGTTCAGCACCTGTGTCTACAAGGAATTTGCGCTTACCCACAGCGCCCTGAAAATACAATAGGCCTGTATGTACGCCACCTGCCTAGGCCACTACTGGCAGCCGGCTCTCTGGTTTCCTGACTTATTTTTGTGGTAGGTACATGGTTGGATGCACTTATAGGCATTTTTTCCCCAGCGGCGATGGTAAAAACACCACTCTCAATGTACATCAGCGTGTTCCTCTTTCTTGGATTGGACTGCAGATACAGGAGGCTGGTGGGATGCGGGAGATGCTTCTGCTGCAAAAACTGGATGTATTTGGGCAGGCACTTGTGTAGGATACGATAGACGATAGAGCCTGTCAGCCTCTCGAGCCACATCATGGGGACGGTGGAAATCCATGTTACCAATGGGTATGGCAACGTGAGCTGGAAGTTTTGACAGAAATAAGGTTTTGAAAAGCAGACAATGGGAATGACCATCTGACAATACCAGCATCTCATTCATCAGGTCTGATGGATTCTTGTCACCTAGGCCTTCCATGTTCAAAAGACGAATGCCACACTCATGCCGAGTAAGTTCCAATGTGTCAAGAAGAAACTGCCGAAACCTGGTGTACTGGTCTTCTGCCGGAGGATGAGCAATAAATTTGCTTGCTCGCGATGCAGTGGCCACATCCAATGCACTTATGACATGCCAAAATTTTGTGTTTTCTGCCGTTATACTCCAAAGACGAAACTGGGTTTCAGCTTGAAGAAACCAAATTCGAGGCTGATGTGTCCAGAAAGGAGGCAAATGAAGCCCAACTGCATTAACTGTTGTGGAGGTGGGAGTTGTTGTTGCTGTTGAAATGTCCTTCTTTTCCATAATGATTCAAATTCGTTGCATCTTAACTTCGGGGTCACCAATTTGTAGCGGCTACAACGGCAGATGCTACTAAATAAAGGCAAACACACACAAAGGTCGTCAACTCAAGACTGGTTTATTGCAGACATACACAGACCTTTTATTCCCTGCCTGTTAATGAGCTTGTTAGTAAACAGCTGTTGGTCTACAGGACCAGTAGGTTAAAGCTATGAGCCATTAGCGTCCCGCGCCTTTAGGCAGGGGCTTCATCTGATCCACTCACTGTACTTTGGCGCCCAGCACTGCCAGCCCGCGATGTGTCAGGTAAGACTGTGAACTGATGGTGGCAGTTTGCAATACCGCGCTGTGTGCCCACTACATCCACGTACAACATTGAGAAAAGCAAACGATAGAAGAAAATGTAAACAAACTGCAATTAAGAAAAGAAAATATTCAATCATAGATAATCTCCAAAGTGAGAATCCTTAGATGAATAGTTGTTAGTCTTTCATTCCCGGAATGATCCTCTCCAATGTCAGCGCGACCTTTCTTCAACGAATAGCCCAAAACTGCTCACCGTCTTATGACGGTGGGGGGGGTCGGGGGGGGGGGGTGTGGGAGCAACCATGCTTTGAGCCTGGTGGTGTGAGCCATGTGGCACAGGACCTATTTCCTGATGGCCACATCGAGAACCGAGCACGTGCAAGGTGGTGCGGGTCCATTTTAAAAAATATTTTGCTTATAATAACACGCTCTCATCCATCCCAATGCCGCAAAAATTAAGCCTATAAACGTTGATTTAATATAAAAGGAAATAAAAACCATCTAACACCCTCCCACCCCCCCTTCCCAACCCAAAGAAAACTAAACTACAGAAAAACTAAGGAATGAGTGAGAGAGAGAGAGAGAGAGAGAGAGAGAGAGAGAGAGAAATTGAATCAATATATTAAATTGGATTGCTCTTGGAAACACTCGGAAGATCACAAAAAACAGTTTATTGGAGAAAGACTTCATGGAACTGGAGGAATCAAAGTGTTCATCATCATATCATAATTTCAATCCCAATACTTGAGCGTACAGGCTCCAAATCAAGTATTTGCCTCTCAGATGATATGTAATTTTTTTTCTCTAACGGAATACAGCTTTGAATCTCTGTTTTGCCGTCTTCCTAATGTTAAAGAAACATCTGACATCTAAGTAACTTCCTCGCTATCGCCAGGATTGATTTAAAGAAATTTCAACTGGGAATCTGATGTCTAATTTACAAATTATATTCTCAAAGTTCCCCATTGAAAACCACTCAGGGTTCAGCGGTAAAAGAACAACCTGTTCCTTGTGAAAATGTACTAACAGAAACCCAAAAAGGTTCAACTTTTGAACAAGACCAAGTAGAAGCTGCAGTTTCTTCATCACATCTGAAACATTGATTTGATATGTCTGATTTCCAGGTGGTGTGGATCCTTGATGATCGCAGCTGCCCTCAGAGGGTGGACAATGGAGGGGAGAGATTCTTCTGGTGATGTACTGAAACAGGGGTGGGGGGTGATGTATTGGGCTGTCGTTGACTGTGGCGGGTGATGTACTGGGATGTCGGTAAGCACAATTTATCAGACAGACAACACCGCCCGCAACCAGACTCTAGACAGACACCACCGTCCTGGAGAGGAGTCACGTGATGGAGTAGTGGCCGGACGGTGAACTCCAGCCCTCTCCAGAAAAGTCGGGAAAAACAAGAGAAAATACAAAGGCACAGAAATACAAGTTAAAGAAAAGTGAGTATAAAGGTGGAAAGAAGATGGAGACAAAAGGAGAAAAATCAAATTCAACGGAAAGAAGAGAGGAAGAGAAGATAACGGAGGAAAAAGGTGAAGGCCTTACCTGTCCGAAGAGGCCCGCTGTGGAGAGAGGACCCCACTACCTCAGGTCGGTAGAAAAAGAACTACAACAATGGCTCACAGAGCCGAGTAAAAGTGCGCAACCGCGCATGAAAAAAAACACACCGACGGGAGGGGGGACCAGCTGGGGAGTCGATCTCCACAGCCGGCAACGACAGCTGCAGAACACCTGCAGCAAGAAGAGACCACAGAACACAATGGAAACAAGAAAGAAGAGGAGGAAAGGGCATCAAAGAAACAACAGATGGCCAACCCAGAGGAAGAAGAAGAGGAAGAATACAGTGAAATAGATAAAGGGAAAGGCAAGGTAAAGGATATACTTGCTCTTGTTAGAGGATACATGGAGTCATTTAAAGAATGGCAAACACAGGAATTCAATGATTTAAGAAGAAGAATAAACAACACAGAAAAGAAAATAAATAAAATTGATATGACCTTAACAGAAATGGGGAAAAAAATGGACAAGATGGAAGAACGGGCAATAGCAGCAGAAATGGAGGTAGAAGACTTAAAAAAGAAATTGGAGGAATCTAATAAAAAAACTAAAGAGACACAAGAATTACTAGCCCAAAAAATAGATATAATGGAAAATTATAACAGAAGAAATAACATAAAGATAGTGGGCCTTAAGGAAGATGAAGAAGGCAAGAATATGAGGGAGTTTATAAAAGAATGGATCCCTAAGGCCCTAGGATGTCCAGAACTACAGCAAGAAATGGAAATAGAAAGGGCACATAGAGCATTGGCCCGTAAACCACAACCACAACAAAAACCAAGATCTATTGTAGTAAAATTCCTAAGATATACTACAAGAGAAAAGGTACTGGAGAAGACAATGGAAAAAGTAAGAGAGGGCCACAAACCACTGGAGTATAAAGGGCAAAAAATCTTCATTTATCCAGATATAAGCTTTGAACTCCTAAAGAAGAGAAAAGAGTTCAATACAGCAAAAGCGATTTTATGGAAGAAAGGATATAAATTTACACTGAAGCATCCTGCGGTATTGAAAATATTTATTCCAGGACAACAAAACAGACTGTTCTCGGATCCAGAAGAAGCACGAAAATTTGCAGAACAATTACAAAAATAGACTGAGGGATGAAGACGGGTAATGAGAGCAAAAATGATCACGATTGATATGTATGTGGGTAAAGTCAAAAATAGACTGAGGGATGAAGACGGGTAATGAGGGTAAAAATGACCACGATTGATATGTATGCGGGTAAAGAGGTATAAGAGTGAATAGAGACAATGGGCATACGTGAAAGTATCTGTAATTAGAGGAAAACATAGATAGTATAGACAAGAATTAATAAGGGAAGGTAATGGAATAGAGAGAATAAGGAGGGAATTAAAAGAGTGACCTTTGTGACATATAAAAAGTGAAATCTTTTCTGGGGGGGGCTGGGTGGGGGAAAAGAGCGGTCACTGCAAAATCAGTTGACGCTTGCGAGTGGATTCGCAAATCCAAATGGAGAGGGGAGATGTGGTTGTCCGACAAGGGATAAAGGACAACTCAGGAGGGGAAGGGGAGATTGGGGATAAAGAAGATAGAAATAGGAGAATAAGGAAAATGTTGGATGTTGTAGGAATGTTGTCTGGTAAAGAGTTGAAAATAAGAAAACAGAAATGGAAAAGGAGGAAAGGTAATGATGGAAAAACGGAAAGAGAAGATAAACAAAATATAAAATGGCTACGCTGAACTATATGACTCTAAATATTAATGGAATACATAACCAAATTAAAAGGAAGAAACTACTAAATTTACTGAAAAAGGAAAAAATAGATATAGCATTTGTCCAAGAAACACACTTAACTGAATTGGAGCACAAGAAATTAAAGAGAGATTGGGTAGGACATGTAACAGCAGCATCGTATAATTCAAAAGCAAGAGGAGTGGCTATATTAATTAGCAAAAATGTGCCATTTAAAATAGAAGAGGAAATAATAGATCCAGCAGGGAGATATGTTATGATAAAATGTCAGATATATTCGGAGCTTTGGAATCTACTTAATATATATTCACCTAACGAAGAAGATCAAAAGTTTATGCAAGATATCTTTTTGAAGGTAGCTAATACGCAAGGGAACATACTAATAGGAGGGGATTTCAATCTGAATTTGGATCCAAATATGGATAAAACGGGGAAAAAAATTAACAGGAAGAACAAAGTAACCAAATTTATAATTAAATCAATGCAAGAAATGAAACTTGTGGACATATGGAGGAAACAAAACCCAAAAGAAAAGGAATACTCATACTACTCGACTAGACATAAAACATACTCAATGATAGACCTATTCCTGTTATCAGCCCACATTCAAGGGAGAGTTAGGAAAACGGAATATAAAGCTAGAGTATCATCACCCCTGTTATTGGCAATAGAGCTAGAGGACATCCCTCCAAGAATGTATAGATGGAGATTAAACCCCATGCTACTTAAAAGACAGGATTTTAGAGAATTTATTGAAAAACAATTAAAAATGTACTTTGAAGTAAATACGGAATCAGTGGAAGATAAGTTTATACTATGGGACGCAATGAAAGCATTCATTAGAGGACAAATAATAAGTTATGCAACCAAGATGAAGAAGGACTATAATCAGGAAACAGAGCAGTTGGAAAGGGAAATAATAAACATAGAAAAAAAATTAGCAATAAAGGAAGATACAACCAAAAGAAGAGAATTGGCGGATAAAAAAATAAAATATGAAACATTACAAACATATAAGGTGGAGAAGAATATAATGAAGACAAAACAGAAATATTATGAACTAGGTGAAAAAACACACAAAATCTTAGCATGGCAGCTTAAGACAGAGCAAACTAAAAAAAATAGTATTGGCAACAAGGAAAAAAGACAAACAAATTACATATAATCCAAAAGAAATAAAGGAAAACTTCAGAGAATTCTATGAACAATTATACCAAACTGAAAACGAAGGGAAAGAAGGGAAAATAGATGAATTTTTGACTAAAATTGAACTACCAAAACTACAAATAGAGGAACAAAATAAATTAACAGAACCATTTGGAACAGTATAAATACAAGAGATAATAAAAAAATTACCAAATAATTACCAGGAGAGGATGGATTCCCAATAGAATTCTATAAAACATTTAAAGACTTATTAATTCCGCCCCTCCTGGATGTAATCAACCAGATTGATGAGACACAAAACTTACCAGATTCATGTAAAACAGCAATAATTACAGTGATACTAAAACAAGGGAAAGATCCACTCTCACCAGCGTCATATAGACCAATATCTCTGCTAAACACAGATTATAAGATAATAGCTAAACTATTAGCAAACAGATTAGCAGAACAGGTACCGAAAATGATAAATTTAGACCAAACTGGATTTATCAAAAAAAGACGCACAACAGACAATATTTGTAAATTTATTAACTTAATTCATGCAGTAGAAGGAAATAAAGCACCGGCAGTAGCAGTTGCTTTAGACGCAGAGAAGGCCTTCGACAGAGTAGAATGGAATTACTTGTTCAAAGTATTGCAAAAATTCAGTTTACCGGAGAAGTATATTAATTGGATTAAAGCATTATATGAGGGACCGTTAGCGAAAGTGACAGTAAATGGACATGTATCAAAGCAATTTAACTTAAGCAGGTCAACGCGGCAGGGATGCCCACTATCACCATTATTGTTTGCGCTAGCTATAGAACCACTAGCAGAATCGATAAGAATAGATAATAATATAAAAGGAATAAAAATAAAATCAGTCTATTTGCGGATGATGTGATAGTGTACTTAACAGAACCAGAACTATCAATAAAAGAACTATATAAGAAATTGAAGGAATATGGAGAAGTGTCGGGATACAAGATAAACGTAAATAAAAGTGAAACAATGCCTATGAATAACGCGGATTTCTCAAAATTTAAGGAGGAATCCCCATTCAGATGGCAAATGCAGGCAATAAGATACCTAGGTGTGCAAATAAACAAAAATCTAGGCCAATTATATAAACTCAATTACAATCCACTAATGAAAAAATTACAGGACGATTTAGAGCATTGGAAAGAGCTACCACTAACACTGATAGGAAGGATAAACTGTATTAAAATGAACATTTTTCCAAGGATACTATACTTATTTCAGGCATTGCCAATACAACTGACAGAAAAATTCTTCAAAGAGTTAAAGAAAATAATGAGATTTTTATGGAGAGGGGGGAAACCGAGAATAGCACTATATAAATTAACAGAATGGTATAAACAAGGAGGCTTACAATTGCCAAACTTCAAAAATTATTATAGAGCCGCACAATTAAGGTACCTATCAGATTTTTATCAAACAAGGGAAAAACCAGACTGGACGAGACTAGAATTAGATAAAATAGGGGAAAAGATACCTGAACATATATTATATAAATGGGACGAAAAATTGGTACAACATAGAACTTCTCCAGTATTACACCATCTCCTCAATATATGGAAGAAGATTCATGTAGAAAGAAATAAAATAAATTATCAAATACCAAAACTAAAAGAGGAGTCACGTGATGGAGTAGTGGCTGGACGGTGAACTCCAGCCCTCTCCAGAAAAGTCGGGAAAAACAAGAGAAAACACAAAGGCACAGAAATAAAAGTTACAGAAAAGTGAGTATAAAGGTGGAAAGAAGATGGCAACAAAAAAAGAAAAGTCGAAAGCAACGGTAAGAAGAGAGGAAGAGAAGACAAAGGAGGAAAAAGGTGAAGGCCTTACCTGTCCGAAGAGGCCCGCTGCGGAGAGAGAAACCCGCTCCCTCAGGTCGGTAAATAATGGACTACAAAAATGGCTCGCAGAGCCGAGTAAAAGTGCGCAACCGCGCATGCGCGATACTTCGCGCGTGCGCGATGCGAATGAAAAAAAACACACCGACGGGAGGGGGGACCAGCTGGGGAGTCGATCTCCACAGCCGGCAACGACAGCTGCTGAACACCTGCAGCAAGAAGAGACCACAGAAGACAATAGAAACAAGAAAGAAGAGGAGGAAAGGGCAACAAAGAAACAACAGATGGCCAACCCAGAGGAAGAAGAAGAGGAAGAGTATGGTGAAATAGAAGAAGAAAAGAAAGGCAAGGTAAAGGATATACTTGCTCTTATTAAAGGATACATGGAGTCATTTAAAGAATGGCAAACACAGGAATTTAAGGATTTAAGAAAAAGAATAAACAACACAGAAGAGAAAATAAATAAAATGGAGATGACCTTAACAGAAATGGGAAAGAAAATGGACAAGATGGAAGAGCGGGCAGTAGCAGCAGAAATGGAGGTAGAAGACTTAAAAAAGAAATTGGAGAAATCTAATAAAAAAACTAAAGAGACACAAGAACTACTAGCTCAAAAAATAGATACAATGGAAAACCATAACAGAAGAAATAACATAAAGATAGTGGGCCTTAAGGAAGATGAAGAAGGCAAGAATATGAGGGAGTTTATAAAAGAGTGGATCCCTAAGACCCTAGGATGTCCAGAACTACAGCAAGAATTGGAAATAGAAAGGGCACATAGAGTATTGGCCTCTAAACCACAACCACAACAAAAACCAAGATCTATTGTAGTAAAATTCCTAAGATATACTACAAGAGAAAAGGTACTGGAGAAGACAATGGAAAAAGTAAGAGAGGGCAACAAACCACTGGAGTATAAAGGGCAAAAAATCTTCATTTATCCAGATATAAGTTTTGAACTCCTAAAGAAGAGAAAAGAGTTCAATACAGCAAAGGCGATTTTATGGAAGAAAGGGTATAAATTTATACTAAAGCATCCAGCGGTATTGAAAATATTTATTCCAGGACAACAAAACAGTCTATTCTCGGATCCAGAAGAAGCACGAAAATTTGCAGAACAATTACAAAAATAGACTGAGGGAGGAAGACGGGTAATGAGAGTTAAAATGATCACGATTGATATGTATGTGGGTAAAGACAAAAATAGACTGAGGGATGAAGACGGGTAATGAGAGTAAAAATGATCACGATTGATACGTATGCGGGTAAAGAGGTATAAGAGTGAAAAGAGACAATGAGCATACATGAATGTATCTGTACTTAGAGGAAAATATAGATAGTATAGACAAGAATTAATAAGGGAAGGTAATAGAATAGAGAGAATAAGGACGGAATTAAAAGAGTGACCTTTGTGACATATGAAAAGTGAAATCTTTTCTGGGGGAGGCGGGGTGGGGGGAAATAGCGGTCACTGCAAAATCAGTTGATGCTTGCGAGTGGATTCGCAAATCCAAATGGAGAGGGGAGATGTGGTTGTCCGACAAGGGTTAAAGGACAACTCAGGAGGTGAAGGGGAGATTGGGGATAAATAAGATAGAAATAGGAGAATAAGGAAAATGTTGGATGTTGTAGGAATGTTGTCTTATAAAGAGTTGAAAATAAGAAAACAGAAATGGAAAAGGAGGAAAGGTAATGATGGAAAAACGGAAAGAGAAGATAAACAAAATGTAAAAGGGCTACGCTGAACTATATGACTTTAAATATTAATGGAATACATAACCAAATTAAAAGGAAGAAACTACCAAATTTAAATGAATAAATGTATTCCATTAGAAAAAATAACATATTGGTTAAGAAATAATATTGAAATATTCGAACAAGTATAGGAGCCTTACATTAAATACAATAGCAAAAACCTACCGGGGACAAACATTACCTAAGTTGATGGAAGGAGAAGGAAAGAAAAGAATGGACTCAGTAGAATTTCTGGTGTAATTTTGTTGAATGACAACATTGTCTGACTGGCTTAATGCAACCTAGATTGTATACCTAAAATGGATGAGAGGGGGGGTGGGGGGGTGGTTTGGGAGGAAAGGGGGGGGGGGGAGAAAAACTCACTGTATATGTGTGAAAAAGAAATAGTGTATATCATGGCTAATGTGATTTATGGTGTGAAAAATAAAAAAATTTAAAAAAAAATAAAAAAAAATACCAAAACTAATATTGACGCAAAATAAGCTACTCCCTTTTACAATAGACAACCTTTCCTTTAGAAAAAGGGAAAAAAAAGGGATTAAAAGAATAGAAAATTGTTTTTCAGGAAGTAGATTCTTATCCTTTGAACAAATGAGAGAGAAGTACAATATAACTGGAGATTTTTTTTTTCTTTGGCTTGGCTTCGCGGACGAAGATTTATGGAGGGGGTAAAAAGTCCACGTCAGCTGCAGGCTCGTTTGTGGCTGACCAGTCCGATGCGGGACAGGCAGACACGATTGCAGCGGTTGCAAGGGAAAATTGGTTGGTTGGGGTTGGGTGTTGGGTTTTTCCTCCTTTGCCTTTTGTCAGTGAGGTGGGCGCTGCGGTCTTCTTCAAAGGAGGCTGCTGCCCGCCAAACTGTGAGGCGCCAAGATGCACGGTTTGAGGCGTTATCAGCCCACTGGCGGTGGTCAATGTGGCAGGCACCAAGAGATTTCTTTAGGCAGTCCTTGTACCTTTTCTTTGGTGCACCTCTGTCACGGTGGCCAGTGGAGAGCTCGCCATATAATACGATCTTGGGAAGGCGATGGTCCTCCATTCTGGAGACGTGACCCATCCAGCGCAGCTGGATCTTCAGCAACGTGGACTCGATGCTGTCGACCTCTGCCATCTCGAGTACCTCGACGTTAGGGGTGTGAGCGCTCCAATGGATGTTGAGGATGGAGCGGAGACAACGCTGGTGGAAGCGTTCTAGGAGCCGTAGGTGGTGCCGGTAGAGGACCCATGATTCGGAGCCGAACAGGAGTGTGGGTATGACAACGGCTCTGTATACGCTTATCTTTGTGATGTTTTTCAGTTGGTTGTTTTTCCAGACTCTTTTGTGTAGTCTTTCAAAGGCGCTATTTGCCTTGGCGAGTCTGTTGTCTATCTCATTGTCGATCCTTGCATCTGATGAAATGGTGCAGCCGAGATAGGTAAACTGGTTGACCGTTTTGAGTTTTGTGTGCCCGATGGAGATTTGGGGGGGCTGGTAGTCATGGTGGGGAGCTGGCTGATGGAGGACCTCAGTTTTCTTCAGGCTGACTTCTAGGCCAAACATTTTGGCAGTTTCCGCAAAGCAGGACGTCAAGCGCTGAAGAGCTGGCTCTGAATGGGCAACTAAAGCGGCATCATCTGCAAAGAGTAGTTCACGGACAAGTTTTTCTTGTGTCTTGGTGTGAGCTTGCAGGCGCCTCAGATTGAAGAGACTGCCATCCGTGCGGTACCGGATGTAAACAGCGTCTTCATTGTTGGGGTCTTTCATGGCTTGGTTCACCAATGAGTGGTGGACTAGCCTCGCCAAACGAACACAGCTCAGCGCGGACATTGGCGACTTCAGGGGTTTCTACGAGGCTCTAAAGGCTGTGTACGGCCCCTCACCCCAAGTCCAAAGCCCGCTGCGCAGCTCAGACGGCAAAGTCCTCCTCAGCGACAATCTCTTTTCAGTACCAACCGCTCAGTCCAAGATTCCGCCCTGCTCCAGCTCCCTCAACAGCCCCTAAGGCTAGAGCTGGATGAGGTACCCACCCTGGATGAGACATATAAGGCAATCGAACAACTGAAAAGTGGCAAAGCAGCAGGTATGGATGGAATTCCCCCAGAAGTCTGGAAGGCTGGCGGCAAAACTCTGCATGCCAAACTGCATGAGTTTTTCAAGCTTTGTTGGGACCAAGGTAAACTGCCTCAGGATCTTCGTGATGCCACCATCATCACCCTGTACAAAAACAAAGGCGAGAAATCAGACTGCTCAAACTACAGGGGAATCACGTTGCTCTCCATTGCAGGCAAAATCTTCGCTAGGATTCTACTAAATAGAATAATACCTAGTGTCGCTGAGAATATTCTCCCAGAATCACAGTGCGGCTTTCGCGCAAACAGAGGAACCACTGACATGGTCTTTGCCCTCAGACAGCTCCAAGAAAAGTGCAGAGAACAAAACAAAGGACTCTACATCACCTTTGTTGACCTCACCAAAGCCTTCGACACCGTGAGCAGGAAAGGGCTTTGGCAAATACTAGAGCGCATCGGATGTCCCCCAAAGTTCCTCAACATGATTATCCAACTGCACGAAAACCAACAAGGTCGGGTCAGATACAGCAATGAGCTCTCTGAACCCTTCTCCATTAACAATGGCGTGAAGCAAGGCTGTGTTCTCGCACCAACCCTCTTTTCAATCTTCTTCAGCATAACTGGAGATACAGCGCTGGCATATTACCAACTGAGATCCTACTTGAAAGATAAATTAGGAAGCAATCTGAGTTTACCAGAGGGAAGTAACCTTGAATATGTGATTACAGATACAATGTTAATCAAAAGATTTAGAACAAATATGTATATCAAACTGCAAGAAAAGGAGAATGAGGAAACAAATGGTAAAACTAAACAAAAATGGGAACAAGATTTAAATATAAAGATAAAAAAGGAAACATGGGAGAAATTATGTTCTGGAACGATGAGAAATACAATAAATACGAGGATGCGTATGATACAATATAATTGGTTACACAGACTATACATTACACCGCAAAAGTTAAATAAATGGGACCCAACAGTATCTGATAGATGTTTTCGATGTAAAAAAGAAAGGGGAACAACAATTCATGCAATCTGGACATGTGAGAGAGTAGAAAAATTTTGGGATGATCTCAATCAGATATTAAATAAAATAACAGAAAACTATATTCCAAAGAATCCAGAGATCTTTCTCCTAAGTAACATAAAAAATAAAGAATTTGGAATTGACTTGGAAGATGCACAAAAAAGATTTGTCAAGATAGCCCTAGCCGTAGCAAAAAAATGTATTATGTCAACCTGGAAATTGGAAGATAATTTGAAAATACAACAATGGTATATAGAAATGAATAAATGTATTCCATTAGAAAAAATAACATATAGTTTAAGAAATAATATTGAAATATTCGAACAAGTATGGGAGCCTTACATTAAATACAATAGCGAAAACCTACCGGGAACAAACATTACCTAAGTTGATGGAAGGAGAAGAAAAGAAAAGAATGGACTCAGTAGAATTTCTGGTGTATTTTTGTTGAATGACAACATTGTCTGACTGAATTAATGCAACCTAGATTGTATACCTAAAATGGATGAGGGGGGGGGGGTGGGGGGGTGGCTTGGGAGGAGGGAGGGGGGGGGGAGAAAAAGTCACTGTAAATGTGTGGAAAAGAAAAAGTGTATATCATGGCTATTGTGATTTATGGTGTGAAAAATAAAAAATTTAAAAAAAAAGACACCACCGTCCTCACCCAGACTTCAGACATCACTGCCCGCAACCAGACTCCAGACAAACACCAACCTCACCCAGACTCCAGACAGACACCACTGCCCTCACCCAGACAGACACCACCGCCCACAACCAGACTCCAGACAGACACCACCGCCCGCAACCAGACTCCAGACAGACACCACCGCCCGCAACCAGACTCCAGACAGACACCACCGCCCGCAACCAGACTCCAGACAGACACCACCGCCCGCAACCAGACTCCAGACAGACACCACCGCCCGCAACCAGACTCCAGACAGACACCACCAAACACACCCAGACTCCAGACAGACACCACCGCCCACAACCAGACTCCAGACAGACACCACCGCCCTCACCCAGACTCCAGACAGACACCACGGCCCGCACCCAGACTCCAGACTGACACCACGGCCCGCACCCAGTCTCCAGAAAGACACCACCGCCCGCAATCAGACTCCAGACACCACCGCCCGCAATCAAGACTCCAGAGACACCACCGCCCGCAACCAGACTCCAGAGAGACACCACCGCCCGCAACCAGACTCCAGAGAGACACCACCGCCCAAAACTAGAATCCAGACAGACACCACCAACCTCACCCAGACTCCAGACAGACACCACTGCCCGCAACCAGACTCCAGACACCACCGCCCGCACCCAGACTCCAGACAGATACCACCACCCTCACCCAGACTCTAGACAGACACCACGGCCGCACCCAGTCTCCAGAAAGACACCACGGCCCGCAACCAGAATCCAGATAGACACCACCACCCTCACCCAGACAGACACCACCACCCTCACCCAGACAGACACCAAGGCCCATACCCAGACACCACTGGCCGAACCCAGACTCACCCGGCGGTCGGTACCTGCTCGACCTATGCTCGAACCAGAGCATCTGCATCTCCTGACTCCAAGCAGCACCTGCCCACAACTAGCACCCAGCGAGCCAAACAGCGACCTTGCCCCCATTGCCCAAAGAGTGCAGTGCTGCCAGAGAACCGCTCTGGCACCCCCACCCCCGGGACAAAATGAACAGTGGGGAATCTATAACCAGTGGGAATAAAGCAGCAGCCGCACGTTAAACATGGAATTTTACGGAAGAGTGGTGGTGGGGAAGGGTAACAGCGAGATTGTGTGTGAATGTTCATCGGGTATTTATTTAGGCGAATTACAATCATTGTCTCCAATGGGATAGGTTCTGGTGAAATTATTCGGTCATTGGTTACGATAACAGGATCGCAATTTGCCTTTCGGTCGGAATCAGAACTTTTCGCTTACTTTCTCCACCCCCATCCAGATGGGCCGAAGTCCGGCCGAGCGAGCTCTGCGGGACTAGCCACGTCGTCGAGCTGCTTGACAAGACAACCTGCGCCACCCAGCACCGTGGGGTCGCCGTCAATTCCAAAGCTGGCCGCTCCTGGGGTGGGGGGGAATGTCCTTGCCTCAGGGTAGGGAGATTTATACCTGAGACTCTGCGCTCAAGGAATAAAACCAGGAGCCCCGTGACAGATAACAATGCAGGGCGCCAGCCCTCATCACGTTGCTTTGTGCGCGGTGCCTGAGGTTTGTCTGTGGACACAGCGACACCTTCCACCCAGCCCCGGTCTCACCATCACTGCCAAGTTGGTCCCCCGCTCTTGGGGGTGAAAAAGTGCGGAAATCATTTTAAAAAAACCCAGAAATCCACATAAACAGGCCCGGGCGGTGGTGAGCGACGATCCTGAACAGCCGCAGTTGGGAAGGAGCCCCCGACAGCATGGTGGGGGCGGAAGCTCCAGCAGGGAGACCCCCTGATGTGAGATAAACAGCGAGATAAGATCAGAGGGGCTGGCCCTCGTACACACTCATGCACTCTCTCCGAACGCGCCGGCATGTGCACGCTAGCGCACAGCCATACACACACACAAACATGCACCCACATGTTCACACACGTACGCACTCACACACATGTACACACACGCACGGACACCCTCGTACACACACGCAAACCCAAATCTGCCTGTGCCAGGTTCAGAGACCTCACGGTGAGACCCCGGGTGACGTCACGCAGCGGGTGCCTCCGCCGCTCGGCCTCGGGTCAAACGTGGCCCGTTCTCCTCGGTCCGTCACCGCCGTCCGCAGCGACTCAGCAGCCCAGCCGCTCCCCATCCCCGCTCCCTCGCCGCCGCCACTCACCTCTGGGACTGGCCGATGCCGGCAGATTCGGATCGTCCGCCACCTCCATCACTCCGTCACCATATCCAACCTCGCCGGAAGCGGAAGTGACCGCGCGGACGGAAGCCGGAAGTGGTGGTTGAAGTGCTTCGGGAGAGTGTTTGTACACTTGGATCGGGCCGCTCGTCACGACGCTGGAAGAAAGGCCTTTTTTGTGTGCTATCCAGGCAGATCAAGTCGTCGTAGAAGTAGGCGAATAGTCAGCAGGTCACAGAGGAGGCAAAGGATTTCGGGCCTGAGCCCCTCGACAGGATTGGACCGAAGGGAGTTTGGCGCCTGAATAAAGAGCCGGGCAGAGGGAGAAGGAGGGAGGGAAGGAGCAGGGTAAGAGGAGGAGCAGGGGAGAGGAAGAGGAGAAGCAGGGGGAGGGGGTGGAACTAGAGAGGGGGAAAGGAGCAGGTGGGGAGGGGAGAGGAAGGGGAGGGGAGGGGAAGGGGAGGGGAGGGGGAGGGGAGGGGAAGGGGAGGGGAGGGGAAGGGGAGGGGAGGGGAAGGGGAGGGGAGGGGAAGGGGAGGGGAGGGGAAGGGGAGGGGAGAGGAAGGGGAGGGGAGAGAACAGATTGGAATTCGAAATTGAAAGCACGGACCCATTGTAAGCAAGGGAGCCTCTTCCTGATGCTAATTCCAAACACCCAGAAAAGGGAGACACCTTTATGGGCCCGAGACTTTGTTTGGATGGACAACCTGGGCCATTGCCTTTATTTTTAGAAACGACAGCAGATTCGCAGAAGTGGAATTTCAAAAATTATTTTAAAATGTGTTCAATTTTGAGGGACCTGCATACACTAATTGAAAAAAAGGCAAGGTATGGTTAGGAAATAAACAAAGTAAATGGGTTAGTTTTCACTGTGGTTGGTGATTTCACAGCTAGAGTCGAGGCAGAAGGGTTTTTTAATACAAGCTTCCATTTTAGTAAAATAGGATTATCACTGTAAGGGATAGCATAGCCAGGAGGGACTGAATGGTCACAATGAACATTTCACACCTTTACTGGCCCAGAAGACCCCAAAACCCAGCAGCAATAGAAATTCACCAAGACAAATGGTTACTTAAACAAAAGTTATTTTTAATTTCGTTAAACAAAAACAGAATCAAAATTTAACTTATTCCTATTAACCCCCTTCTAATTCTAAACATACATGCATGTAATGTGTACAAGTTCAGAATGATTTACAGTCCAATCTCACTCCTCCAAGTTCACCGGTATAAGGCAATTTTTATACTGTGCACAGAATTTAACATTTATGAATTTTCACCAGGCTTTGGTGCTCAAATAGTTACCGCTCAGGAAGGTTCTTGTCGATTTCAGAGAGAGATTCATTGCTCATTGGACACAAACTGTTTCCTTCCGATCAGCCACTTCAGTGTGTTGCTGAAGAAACTTGCCCCATGAGGGGTTTTCCAAATGACCACCTCTTCTGCAGGTCACAACCGTCTTTAAAATGGAGTATCAACAAGCCACCAGCTCACCATGCCTGCAGCAACCAGTTCTCTCTCTTAGAGAAAGCCCATTTGGTCTCTCTCTCTGCCTGACCTTCTTAGACCAGCAAACTGCAACCAGACACATTACGGCACTGGACCCAAACTTCTTAGCCCATTCACCTGTTGCTTTCAAAACAATAGTCCATTTACTCCACAGCACATCCAATTAACACCTACTTGGGAAGTCTCTTGATCTCAGGTTCTTCTATTGGCACCTCCTTGTGAAAACATCTCGCAGAACAGGTTTTATTGTCCCTACAAAGGCCCCGGGCCCGGAGTGTCTGGTTTGAGCATTTTAAATGCAATCTGTTTTATGAAGTGTTTGTAGCTTGTTTGTGACAAAAAAAAAACCCACAATTGCGAGGAAGAACCATTCTGGCTTGTGGAGAGGAAACCACTCTTGTGCTCGGCCATTTTTTGTGGAATTCAGAGCAAAACCAGCTCTGTGAATGACTGGGCCTTTTTGATGAATTGACCTATGCCGGGAAGGCCTTTTTGTGACTACTAGTGTAGGCCACTTGGAGAGATGGCTTCATTTTAAGTGTGCTTAGCCATGAGGTTACTTGGAGAGACCGGTGCCAAGGTTACGGTGGCCATCCGATTCGAGTCTCACAGAAGGACCAGGAGTGTTGCGACGTCAGCTCGTGTGTACCAGCCACAACTCCCGACTTCCCATCAGTTCCACATTAATTCTGGGCATCAAATTTCAAATTTCAAATTCAACACCAAATTTAAAAGACTGAACTTTGAGGTAATTTTATAGATTTTGGCCTGGACCATTGGTTCTCAACCTTTTTCTTTCCACTCACATCCCACCTTAAGTAATCCCTCTGCCGTTGTGTTCTGTGATTGGTAAGGGGTTGCTTAAGGTGGGACGTGAATGGGAAGGTTAAGAATCACTGCTCTAGACCAAATTGTCACTGAAATATTTGGCTTGAGAAAAATGGTCATTGACCGATTTCCTTTGGGAGCTCTGAAACCCTGCACATAATGAGTCCATGAGGGACGATTCAAACAGTGGCTTTCAACCTTTTTCTTTCCATTCACATCCCACCTTAAGCAACCCCTTACTAATCACATTATAGGAAAGATGTGGAAGCTATGGAGAGGGTGCCGAGGATATTTACCAGGATGTTGTCCATATTGGAAAAAATTATGAGGCAAGGTGAGCAGAGCTGGGACTTTTCTCTTTGGAGTGCAGAAGGACAAGAGGAGACTTGCTAGAAGTTGACAAGATTCTGAGAGGCATAGATAGGGTGGACAGTCAACACCTGTTTCCCAGAGCAGGTGTACAAAATGAATGGAGGGGAGACATTGATAAGATTTTTTTTTCTATACACAGAGTTGTTGGGGCCTGGAATGTCTTGCAAGGGGTGGTGGAGGCTGAAACATTAGGAGCATTTAAGACACTATAAGACAGACACACAGAAGGAAGAAAAATAAAAGGTTATGCAGTAGGAAAGGTTGAGTTTTTAAAAAAATAATACATGGGTTAGCACAACATTGAGGACTGAAGGGTCTCCACTCTGCTGTTCTATCTCAAGTATATCAAAATTCTGTAGACCCCTTGGTTGAAGTAAAAACACTCTGTGCTAGAGAAACTCAGCAGGTCAAAGCGTCCTTTCCGTAGCAAAGGTAAAGATACAGAACCTTAAAAGTACGAGATGATGCTGGCAGGCATCCGAACTAAAGAGAAGGGGGGTGGCAAAGGCAGGTGATAGGTGGAGGAAAGAGGAAGGGGACAGCAGCAATGAGGGGGAGGAGGGATGGCTGGGTGGGTGAATGAAAGAACCAGAAAGAGGCAGGGGGACGAGAAGGCAAGCTGGTTTAGTGGCAGGCAGTAAAGTCAACATTAATGCCATCTGGCTGGAGGGTGCCCAGATGACAATAAAGTGTTCCTCCAATCTGCGGGTTATCCTGTGTACTGTCCCACACTGAATGTCCATGGCCTTGTGTAGTATCCCACTGTAACCACACCTAGCTACAGCCCTAAAGTCCAATGAGTTTATTATATAGAAAAAGTTCATATGGGGAGTATCTTTATTTAAGGTACTGTACATACATATGGGAATTGGGGAGTATCTATTGAAGGTACTGTACAAACATCTGGGGATTGAGGAGTATGTTGAAGGTACTGTACATACATCTGGGGATTGGGAAGTACCTTTATTGAAGGTACTGTACATACATATGGGGATTGTGGAGAATCTTTATTGAATGTACTAAACATACATCTGGGGATTGGGGAGTATCTATTGGAGGTTCTATAAATACATCTGGCGACAGGGGAGTATCCTTACTGAAGGTACTGTACATACATATTTGTATTGGTGAGTACCTTTATTGATGGTACTGTACATATATTTGGGGATTGGGTATACCTTTTTTGAAGGTACTGGACATACATATTGGGATTATCTTTATTAAAGGTTCTGTACATACATATGGGGATTGGGGAGTATCTTTATTGAATGTACTGTACATATACATGGAGATTAGGGAGTATCTTTATTGAAGGTACTGTATATACATATTGGGAATGGATGTATCTTCATTGAAGGTACTGTACATACATTTGGGGATTGGTAGTATGTTTATTGAAGGTTCTGTAGATACATCTAGGGATTGGGGAATATCTTTATTGAAGGTTGTGTACATACATATGGGGATTGGGGAGTATATTTATTGAAGGTTCCCTACATACATATAGACATTTCGGAGTATCTTTATTGGAGGTTCTATACATGAATGGGGAGAATCTTTATAAATGCTTGTGTACATACATATGGGGATTGGGATGTATCTTTATTGCAGGTACTGTACATACATCTGAGGATTGGGAGTATCTTTCCAGAAGGTTGTACACATACTTCTGGGGATTGAGGAGTATTTTTTATTGAAGGTACTATATATACATATGGGGATTGGGGAGTATATTTATTGAAGGTTCCCTACATACATATAGACATTTCGGAGTATCTTTATTGGAGGTTCTATACATGAATGGGGAGAATCTTTATAAATGCTTGTGTACATACATATGGGGATTGGGATGTATCTTTATTGCAGGTACTGTACATACATCTGAGGATTGGGAGTATCTTTCCAGAAGGTTGTACACATACTTCTGGGGATTGAGGAGTATTTTTATTGAAGGTACTATATATACATATGGGGATTGGGGTGTATCTTTATTGAAAGTACTGTACATACATCTGAGGTTTGAGTGTATCTTTATTGAAGATATTGTACATACATATTAAGATAGACGAGTATCTTTATTGAAGGAACTGTACATACATATGGAGATATGAAGTATCTTTATTGAAGATTGTGTACATACATATGGGGATTGGGGTGTATCTTTATTTAAGGTACTTTGTATACATATTGTGATTGGATGTATCTTTATTGAAGGTACTGTACATACATCTGGAGATTTGCAGTCTCTATTGAATGTACTATACATTCATCTGGGGATTAGCGAGTATCTTTATTGAAGGTACTGCATATATAACTGGGGATTGGGGAGTATCTATTAAATGTACTATACATATCTCTGGGAATTGTGGTGTATCTTTATTGAAGGTACTATACATTCATCTGGGGATTGGGTAGTATTTTTATTGAACGTACTGTACATACATCTGGGGATTGGGGAGTATTGAAGGTACTGTACATACATCTGGGGATTGGGGAATATCATTATTGAAGGTACCGTACATACATATGGGGATTGGTGAGTATCTTTATTGAAGGTTGTGTACCTACATATGGGGATTGTGGTGTATCTTTATTGAAGGTTCTGCACATACATCTGGGGATTGGGGAGAATCTTTATTGAAGGTACTGTACATACATATGGGATTGTGGAGAACCTTTATTTAATGTACTACACATACATCTGGGGATTGGGGAGTATCTTTATTGGAGGTTCTATAAATAAATCTGGGGACTGGGGAGTATCCTTAATGAAGGTACTGTGCATGCAAATTTGTATTGGTGATTATCTTTAATGATGGTACTGTACATACATTTGGGGATACCTTTTTTGAAGGTACATATTGGGATTATCTTTATTGAAGGTTCCGTACGTACATATGGGGATTGGGGAGTATCTTTATTGAAGGTACTGTACATACATGGGGGATTGTGGAGAACCTTTATTGAATGTACTTAACGTACATCTGGGATTGAGCAGTATCTTTATTGGAGGTTCTATATACACATCTGGGGACTGCGGAGTATCCTTAATGAAGGTACTGTACATACATATTTGTATTGGTGAGTATCTTTATTGATGGTACTGTACATACAATTGGGGATTGGGGATACCTTTTTTGAAGGTACTGTACATAAATACTGGGATTATCTTTATTGAAGGTTCTGTACGTACATATGGGGATTGGGGAGTATCTTTATTGATGTTACTGTACATACATCTGGGGATTAGGAGTATCTTTACTTAAGGATTTGTACTGACATCGGGGGATTGGGAAGATCTTTACTGAAGATACTGTACATACATCTGGGGATTGGGGTGTATCTTTATTGAAGTACTGTACATATATCTGGGGATTGGTGAGTATCTTTATTGAAGGTACTGTACATACACCCCGGGATTTGGGAGTATCTTTATTCAGTGTACTATACATTCATCTAGGGTTTAATGAGTATCTTTATTGAAGTTACTGTACTTACATCTGGGGATTGAGGAATATCTTTATTGAAGATACTGTACAAACATCTGGGGATTAGGAAGTATTTTTATTGAAGGGACTGTACACATCTGAGGATTGAGGAGTATGTGGAGAATGTACTATACATACATTTGGGAATTGGTGAGTATCTTTATTGAATGTAGTCTACATTCATCTGGGGATTAGTGAGTATCTTTATTGAAGGTACTGTACATACACCTGGGGATTGGATAGTATTTTTATTGAACGTAGTGTACATACATCTGGGGATTGGGGAGTATTGAAGGTACTGTACGTACATCTGGGGATTGGGGAATATTGTTATTGAAGGTACTGTACATACATATGGGGATTGGTGAGTATCTTTATTGAAGGTTGTGTACCTACATATGGGGATTGTGGTGTATCTTTATTGAATGTACTACACGTACATCTGGGGATTGGAGAGTATCTTTATTGGAGGTTCTATAAATAAATCTGGGGACTGGGGAGTATCCTTAATGAAGGTACTGTGCATACATATTTGTATTGGTGATTATCTTTAATGATGGTACTGTACATACATTTGGGGATACCTTTTTTGAAGGTACTGTACATAAATATTGGGATTATCTTTATTGAAGGTTCTGTACGTACATCTGGGGATTGGGATGTATCTTTATTGAAGTACTGTACATATATATGGGGATTGGTGAGTATCTTTATTCAAGGTACTGTATATACATCTGGGGATTGTGGAGAAACTTTATTGAATGTACTATACATACATCTGCGAATTGCTGAGTATCTTTATTGAATGTACTCTACATTCATCTGGGGATGAGCTAGTACATTGAAGGTACTGTACATACATCTGGGGAATGGGGAGTATCTTTATTTAATGTACCATACATTCATCTGGGGTTTAGTGAGTATCTTCATTGAAGGTACTGTACTTCCATTTGGGGATTGGGGAGTATCTTTATTGAAGGTACTGTACATACACCCCTGGATTTGGGAGTATCTTTATTCAGTGTACTATACATTCATCTGGGGTTTAGTGAGTATCTTTATTGAAGTTACTGTACTTACATCTGGGGATTGAGGAATATCTTTATTGAAGGTACTGTACATACATCTGGGGATTAGGAAGTATCTTTATTGAAGGGACTGTACACATCTGGGGATTGTGGAGAATGTACTGTACATACATTTGGGAATTGGTGAGTATCTTTATTGAATGTAGTCTACATTCATCTGGGGATTAGTGAGTATCTTTTTTGAAGGTACTGTACATACATCTGGGGATTGGGTAGTATTTTTATTGAACGTACTGTACATACATCTGTGGATTGGGGATTATTGAAGGTACTATACGTACATCTGGGGATTGGGGAATATTGTTATTGAAGGTACTGTACATACATTTGGGGATTGGTGAGTATCTTTATTGAAGGTTGTGTACCTACATATGGAGATTGTGGTGTATCTTTATTGAAGGTTCTGCACATACATCTGGGGATTGTGGAGAACCTTTATTGAATGTACTTAACGTACATCTGGGATTGAGCAGTATCTTTATTGGAGGTTCTATATACACATCTGGGGACTGTGGAGTATCCTTAATGAAGGTACTGTACATACATATTTGTATTGGTGAGTATCTTTATTGATGGAACTGTACATACAATTGGGGATTGGGGATACCTTTTTTGAAGGTACTGTACATAAATATTGGGATTATCTTTATTGAAGGTTCTGTACGTACATATGGGGATTGGGGAGTATCTTTATTGATGTTACTGTACATACATCTGGGGATTAGGAGTATCTTTACTTAAGGATTTGTACTGACATCGGGGGATTGGGAAGATCTTTATTGAAGATACTGTATGTACATCTGGGGATTGGGGTGTATCTTTATTGAAGTACTGTACATATATCTGAGGATTGTTGAGTATCTTTATTGAAGGTACTGTACATACATCTGGGGATTGTGGAGAAACTTTATTGAATGTACTATACATACATCTGCGAATTGCTGAGTATCTTTATTGAATGTACTCTACATTCATCTGGGGATGAGCTAGTACATTGAAGGTACTGTACCTACATCTGGGGAATGGGGAGTATCTTTATTTAATGTACCATTAATTCATCTGGGGTTTAGTGAGTATCTTTATTGAAGTTACTGTACTTACATCTGGGGATTGAGGATTATCTTTATTGAAGATACTGTACAAACATCTGGGGATTAGGAAGTATTTTTATTGAAGGGACTGTACACATCTGAGGATTGAGGAGTATGTGGAGAATTTACTATACATACATTTGGGAATTGGTGAGTATCTTTATTGAATGTAGTCTACATTCATCTGGGGATTAGTGAGTATCTTTATTGGAGGTTCTATAAATATATCTGGGGACTGGGGAGTATCCTTAATGAAGGTACTGTGCATACATATTTGTATTGGTGATAATCTTTATTGATGGTACTGTACTTTCGTTTGGGGATTGGGGATACCTTTTTTGAAGGTACTGTACATATATATTGGAATTATCTTTATTGAAGGTTCTGTACGTACTTATGGGGATTGGGGAGTATCTTTATTGAATGTACTGTACATACACATGGAGAATAGAGAGTATCTTAATTGATGGTCTTGTACATACATATGGGGATTGGGGAATATCTTTATTGAAGGTACTGTACATACATCTGGTGATTGGTAGTATGGTTATTGAAGGTTCTGAACAGACATCTGGGGATTGGGGAGTATCTTTATTGAATTTACTATACATACATCTGGGGATTGTGGAGTATCTTTATTGAATGTACTATACATACATCTGTGGATTAGGGATTATCTTAATTGAAGGTACTGTACATACATCTGGGGATTGGGATATCTTTCCTTAAGGTTTTATACTTACATTTGGGGATTGGGAAGATCTTTGTTGAAGATACTCTACGTACATATGGGGATTGGGCTGTATCTTTATTGAAGGTACTGTACATACATCTTGGGATTGGTGAGTATCTTTTTTGACGGTACTCTAAATACATCTGGGGATTGTGGAGAATCTTCATTGAATGTACTATACATACATCTGGGAATTGGTGAGTATCTTTATTGAATGTGCTCTGTACATACATATTGGAATTATCATTATTGAAGGTTCTGTATGTACATATGGAGATAGGGAGTATCTTTATTAAATGTACTGTATTATATGCATATGGGGATTGGATGTATCTTTATTGAAGGTACTCTGCATACATCTGTGGATTGATTTTATATTTACTGAGGGTTCTGTACATACATGTGGGGATTAGGGAGGATCTTTATTGAAGGTACTGTACATACATCTGGGGATTGGTAGTATGTTTATTGAAGGTTCTGTACATACATTAGGGATTGGGGAATATCTTTATTGAAGGAACTGTACATACATATGGGGATAGGAAGTATCCTTATTGAAGGTTGTGTACATACATATGAGGATTGGGGTGTATCTTTATTGAAGGTACTGTACATACATCAGTGGATTGGGAGTATCTTTCCTGAAGGTTGTGCACATACATCTGGGGATTGAGGAGTATTTTTATTGAAGGTACTATATATACATATGGGGATTGGGGTGTATCTTTATTGAAGGTACTGTACATACATCTGAGGTTTGAGTGTATCTTTATTGAAGATATTAAGATTGACGAGTATCTTTATTGAAGGTTCTGCACATACATCTGGGGATTGGGGAGAATCTTTATTGAAGGTACTGTACATACATATGGGATTGCGGAGAACCTTTCTTGAATGTACTACACATACATCTGGGGATTGGGGAGTATCTTTATTGGAGGTTCTATAAATAAATCTGGGGACTGGGGTGTATCCTTAATGAAGGTACTGTGCATACATATTTGTATTGGTGATTATCTTTATTGATGGTACTGTACATACATTTGGGGATACCTTTTTTGAAGGTACTGTACATACATATTGGGATTATCTTTATTGAAGGTTCTGTACGTACATATGGGGATTGGGGAGTATCTTTATTGAAGGTACTGTACATACATGGGGGATTGTGGAGAACCTTTATTGAATGTACTTAACGTACATCTGGAATTGAGCAGTATCTTTATTGGAGGTTCTATATACACATCTGGGGACTGGGGAGTATCCTTAATGAAGGTACTGTACATACATATTTGTATTGGTGAGTATCTTTATTGATGGTACTGTACATACAGTTGGGGATTGGGGATACCTTTTTTGAAGGTACTGTACATAAATATTGGGATTATCTTTATTGAAGGTTCTGTACGTACATATGGGGATTGGGGAGTATCTTTATTGATGTTACTGTACATACATCTGGGAATTAGGAGTATCTTTACTTAAGGACTTGTACTGACATCGGGGGATTGGGAAGATCTTTATTGAAGATACTGTACGTACATCTGGGGATTGGGGTGTATCTTTATTGAAGTACTGTACATATATATGGGGATTGGTGAGTATCTTTATTCTAGGTACTGTATATACATTTGGGGATTGTGGAGAAACTATTGAATGTACTATACATACATCTGCGAAATGGTGAGTATCTTTATTGAATGTACTCTACATTCATCTGGGGATGAGCTAGTACATTGAAGGTACTGTACATACATCTGGGGAATGGGGAGTATCTTTATTTAATGTACCATACATTCATCTGGGATTTAGTGAGTATCTTCATTGAAGGTACTGTACTTACATCTGGGGATTGGGGAGTATCTTTATTGAAGGTACTGTACATACACCCCGGGATTTGGGAGTATCTTTATTCAGTGTACTATACATTCATCTAAGGTTTAGTGAGTATCTTTATTGAAGTTACTGTACTTACATCTGGGGATTGAGGAATATCTTTATTGAAGATACTGTACATACATCTGGGGATTAGGAAGTATTTTTATTGAAGGGACTGTACACATCTGAGGATTGAGGAGTACGTGGAGAATGTACTGTACATACATTTGGGAACTGGTGAGTATCTTTATTGAATGTAGTCTACATTCATCTGGGGATTAGTGAGTATCTTTATTGATGGTACTGGACATACATCTGGGTATTGGGGAGTATATTCAATGTACCATACATTAATATGGGGTTTAGTGAGTATATTTATTGATGGTACTGTACTTACAAAGTATAGTACTGTGAGGCACCAAGATGCACGGTTTGAGGCGATATCAGCCCACTGGCGGTGGTCAATGTGGCAGGCACCAAGAGATTTCTTTAAGCAGTCCTTGTACCTCTTCTTTGGTGCACCTCTGTCACGGTGGCCAGTGGAGAGCTCGCCATATAACACGATCTTGGGAAGGCCACGGTCCTCCATTCTAGAGACGTGACCTACCCAGCGCAGTTGGATCTTCAGCAGCGTGGATCGATGCTGTCGGACTCTGCCATCTTGAGTACTTCGATGTTAGAGATGAAGTCGCTCCAATGAATGTTGAGGATGGAGCAGAGACAACGCTGGTGGAAGCGTTCTAGGAGCCGTAGGTGGTGCCGGTAGAGGACCTATGATTCGGAGCCGAACAGGAGTGTGGGTATGATAACAGCTCTGTATATGCTTATCTTTGTGAGGTTTTTCAGTTGGTTGTTTTTCCAGACTCTTTTGTGTAGTCTTCCAAAGGCGCTATTTGCCTGGCGAGTCTGTTGTCTATCTCGTTGTGGTTCCTTGCATCTGATGAAATGGTGCAGCCGAGATAGGTAAACTGGTTGACCGTTTTGAGTTTTGTGTGCCTGATGGAGATGTGGGGGGGGGGGGGGCTGGTAGTCATGGTGGGGAGCTGGCTGATGGAGGACCTCCGTTTTCTTCAGGCTGACATCCAGGCCAAACATTTTGGCAGTTTCTGCAAAACAGGACATCAAGCGCTGAAGAGCTGGCTCTGAATGGGCAACTAAAGCGGCATCGTCTGCAAAGAGTAGTTCACGGACATGTTTCTCTTGTGTCTTGGTGTGAGCTTGCAGGCGCCTCAGATTGAAGAGACTGCCATCCGTGCGGTACCGGATGTAAACAGCGTCTTCATTGTTGAGGTCTTTCATGGCTTGGTTCAGCATCATGCTGAAGAAGATTGAAAAGAGGGTTGGTGCGAGAACACAGCCTTGCTTCACGCCATTGTTAATGGAGAAGGGTTCTGAGAGCTCATTGCTGTATTTGGCCCGACCTTGTTTGTTTTCGTGCAGTTGGATAACCATGTTGAAGAACTTTGGGGGGCATCCAGTGCACTCTAGTATTTGCCAAAGCCCTTTCCTGCTCACGGTGTCGAAGGCTTTGGTGAGGTCAACAAAGGTGATGTAGAGTCCTTTGTTTTGTTCTCTGCACTTTTCTCGGAGCTGTCTGAGGGCAAAGACCATGTCAGTAGCCGCACCGTGATTCTGGGAGAATATTCTCGGCGACACTAGGTATTATTCTATTTAGGAGAATCCTAGCGAAGATTTTGCCTGCAATGGAGAGCAGCGTGATTCCCCTGTAGTTTGAGCAGTCTGATTTCTCGCCTTTGTTTTTGTACAGGGTGATGATGATGGCATCACGAAGGACCTGAGGCAGTTTTCCTTGGTCCCAACAAAGCTTGAAAAACTCATGCAGTTTGACATGCAGAGTTTTGGCGCCAGCCTTCCAGACCTCTGGGGGGATTCCATCCATACCTGCTGCTTTGCCACTTTTCAGTTGTTCAATTGCCTTATATGTCTCATCCTGGGTGAGGACCTCATCCAGCTCTAGCCTTAGGGGCTGTTGAGGGAGCTGGAGCAGGGCGGAATCTTGGACTGAGCGGTTGGCACTGAAAAGAGATTGGAAGTGTTCTGACCATCGGTTGAGGATGGAGATCTTGTCGCTGAGGAGGACTTTGCCGTCTGAGCTGCGCAGCGGGCTTTGGACTTGGGGTGAGGGGCCGTACACAGCCTTTAGGGCCTCGTAGAAACCCCTGAAGTCGCCAATGTCCGCGCTGAGCTGGGTTCGCTTGGCGAGGCTAGTCCACCACTCATTTTGGATCTCCCGGAGTTTGCGCTGAAGATGGCTGCATGCGTGATGGAAGGCTTGTTTCTTCTCTGGACAGGACGGCTTTGTAAGGTGAGCCTGGTGGGCAGCTCGCTTCTTTGCCAGCAGCTCCTGGACTTCCTGGCTGTTATCGTCGAACCAGTCCTTGTTTTTCCTGGAGGAGAAGCCCAGTACCTCTTCAGTGGATTGCAGTATGGTAGTCTTCAGCTGATCCCAGAGGGTTTCAGGGGATGAGTCCGTGAGGCGGATTGCATCGTCGAGCTTTGCTTTGAGGTTTGCCTGGAAGTTTCCTCTCGCTTTGTCTGACTGCAGGTTTCCAACATTGAACCTCTTTCTGGGAGCTTTACTGTTCCTGGGCTTTGGCTTGAAGTGAAGGTTGAGCTTGCAGCGAACCAGCCGGTGGTCAGTGTGACATTCCGCGCTGGGCATGACCCTGGTGTGGAGCACATCTCGTTTGTCTCTTTCTCGCATAAGGATGTAGTCCAGGAGGTGCTAGTGTTTGGATCGGGGATGCATCCAGGTAGTCTTCAGGCTATCCCTCTGCTGAAAAAGGGTGTTTGTAATGTTAAGCCGCTGTTCTGTGCAGAGCTCCAACAGGAGGCGCCCATTGTCGTTGCACTTGCTGACACCATGTTTGCCCAGGATTCCTGGCCAGGCTTCTGATTCTTTGCCGACGCGAGCGTTGAAGTCGCCAAGGATGACAACCTTGTCGGCTGTAGGGGTGCGTTGAATGAGGTTGCGCAGGTCAGTGTAGAACATGTCCTTTTCTGCTGGTTCTGCCTGGAGGGTTGGAGCATAGACACTGATGAGGGTGATGCGACGCTTGTTTTGAAGGGGGAGTTGCATGGACATGATCCGGTCTGAGTGGCCTGTCGGGAGGTTTTTGAGTTTGGAGGCAATGGAGTTCTTGACCATGAAGCCTACACCAGATAGGCGTCGTTCATCCAAAGGCTTGCCAGACCAGTAGAGTGTGTAGCCTGCGCCGCGTTCTTGTAGGCTGCCTACATCTGCCAGGCGGACTTCACTGAGAGCGGCTATGTCGATGTCAAGTCTGAGGAGTTCATGTGAAATGAGGGCAGACCGACGTTCAGGTCGGTGGCTGTCAGCCTTGTCTAGCATGGTTCTGATGTTCCAGCATGCTAGCTTGTGTTTGTGAGCATCTTTTGAGGGGGAGGACGTGGAGGGGGAGGATGTGGAGGGGGAGGACGTAGACCTGTCCTCGGGACTGCGCAAAGGAGCTTTTAGGTGGAGTGCAGTGCGCGCAGTACTGGCCCCACCCTTTACACCCATGGTTCGTGTGCCGTGGCCAAGCAAGCTGGGATGTGGCAGCGAGGTCCTTGGGTCGTAGGTTTTATATCGGAGTGGCCTTCTCCTATGCAGTTTTCTTACCCGGGCTGGAGGAGTCTGCCTCCCCTCTTAGGTCGGTCCATATTGCCTGGATTGGGGCCGCCGCCGCCTACCCTCTGCCCGGAACGGGTCCGGGGCCACCGCTTCTCTCCCTGTGCCCAGACCGGTGCCGCCATCTCCAACTCTCTGCCCGGACCGGGGCCTCCGCCTGCCTCACTCGGCCGAGGCCGGGGCCGCCGCCTCCCCCTTGCTCCTGCCCGGACCGGGGCCGCCGCCTCCAACTCTCTGCCCGGACCTGCATCTGGGGGTTGGGGAATAAATCTGGGGAATGGGTGTATCTTTATTGAAGTTACTGTATATACATCAGGGAATGGGGAGTCTCTTTATTCAAGCTACTATACATTCTTATTAGGATTGGGGACTATCTTTAATGAAGATACTATGCATATGTCTGTGGATCGGGCTTATCATTATTGTAGGTTCTGTACATACATATGGGGATTGGGGAGAATCTTTATTGAAGGTACTGTACTTAATTCTGGGGAATGGGGAGCATCTTTATTGAAAGTACTGTATATTCATATGTGGATTAGCGAGTATCTTTATTGCAGGTTCGGGACATACATATGGGGATCAGGGTGTATCTTTATTGTAGGTTCTGTACATACATATGGGGATTGGGGAGTATCTTTACCAAGGTACTGTACATACATCTGTGGATTTGGCAGTAACTTTCTTGAAGCTTCTGTACATACATATGGGGATTGGGGAATATAATTATTGAATGAACTGTACATACATATAGGGATAGGGGAGTATCTTTATTGAAGGTACTATACATACATCTTGGGATTGGGGAGTATTGAAGGTACTGTACGTACATCTGGGAATTGGGGAGTATCTATATTGAAAGTACTGTACCTGCATCTGGGAGTTGGGGAATAAATCTGGGGAATGGGGAGTATCTTTATTGAAGTTACTGAACATACATCAGGGAATGAGGAGTATCTTAATTCAAGCTACTGTACATTCATATTAGGATTGGGAACTATCTTTATTGAAGATACTATACATGCGTCTGCGGATTGGGTGTATCATTATTGTAGGTTCTGTACATACATTTGGGGATTGGGGAGAATCTTTATTGAAGGTACTGTACTTAATTCTGGGGAATGGGGAGCATCTTTATTGAAAGTACTGTATATTCATATGTGGATTAGCGAGTATCTTTATTGCAGGTTCGGGACATACATATGGGGATCAGGGTGTATCTTAATTGTAGGTTCTGTACATACATATGGGTATTGGGGAGTATCTTTATTGAAGGTACTCTACAGACATATGGGGATCGGGGTTCATCTTTATTGTAGGTTCTGTACATACATATGGGTATTGGGGAGTATCTTTATTGAAGGTACTCTACAGACATCTGAGGATTGGGGAGATATTATTATTAAAGGTACTGTACATACATCAGGGAATTGGGATTATCTTTATTGAAAGTAGTGTAGATATATCTGGGGATTGGGAAGATCTTTATTGAATATACAGTACGTACATCTGGGGATTGGGGACTATCTTTATTGAAGGTACTGTACATACATATGGGGATTACAGAGAATCTTTATCTAAGGTACTTTACATACATCTATAGATTGTGATGTATCTTTATTGAAGGTACTGTATATACATCTGGGGATTGGGGAGTATCTTTATTGAAGGTACTGTACATACATCTGGGGATTGGGATGTATCTTTATTGAAGGTACTATATACATATGGTGATTGGGGAGTATATTCATTGAAGGTACTGTACATACATATGGGGATTGGGGAGTATCTTTATCAAAGGTACTGTACAGACATCAGTGCATTGAGGAGATCTTTATTAAATGTACTGCACGTACATAAGGGGATTGGGATTATCTTTAATCAAAGTACTGTACATACATCTGGGGATTGGGAAGATCTTTATTGAATATACTGTATGTACATCTGTGGATTGGGCAGTATTTTTATCGAAGTATCTGTACTTACAAATGCAGATCGAGCGTATCATTATAGAAGGTTCTGTACATACTTTGGGGATTGGGGAGAATCTTTATTGAAGGTACTCTACATATGGAGATTGGGGAGTATCTTTATGGAAGGTACTGTACATACATGTTGGGATTGGCGAGTATTTAAGGTACTGTACTTACATCTGGGAATTGGGGAGTATCTATATTGAAAGTACTGTACCTGCATCTGGGGGTTGGGGAATAAATCTGGGGAATGGGTGTATCTTTATTGAAGTTACTGTACATACATCAGGGAATAGGGAGTATCTTTATTCAAGCTACTGTACATTCTTATTAGGATTGGGGACTATCTTTAATGAAGGTACTATGCATACGTATGCGGATTGGGCATATCATTATTGTAGGTTCTGTACATACATATGTGGATTGGGGAGAATCTTTATTGAAGGTACTGTACTTAATTCTGGGGAATGGGGAGCATCTTTATTGAAAGTACTGTATATTCATATGTGGATTAGCGAGTATCTTTATTGCAGGTTTGGGACATACATATGGGGATCAGTGTGTATCTTTATTGTAGGTTCTGTACATACATATGGGGATTGGGGAGTATCTTTACCAAGGTACTGTACATACATCTGTGGATTGGGCAGTATCTTTCTTGAAGGTTCTGTACATACATATGGGGTTTGGGGAATATCATTATTGAATGAACTGTACATACATTTAGGGATAGGGGAGTATCTTTATTGAAGGTACTGTATATACATCTTGGGATTGGGGAGTATTGAAGGTTCTGTACGTACATCTGGAAATTGGGGAGTATCTATATTGAAAGTACTGTACCTGCATCTGAGAGTTGCGGAATAAATCTGGGGAATGGGGAGTATCTTTATTGAAGTTACTGTACATACATCAGGGAATGAGGAGTCTCTTTATTCCAGCTACTGTACATTCTTATTAGGTTTGGGGACTATCTTTATTGAAGGTGCTATCCATACGTCTGCGGATCGGGATTATCATTATTGTAGGTTCTGTACAAACATATGTGGATTGGTGAGAATCTTTATTGAAGGCACTACTTAATTCTGGGTAATGGGGAGCATTTTTATTGAAAGTACTGTACATTCATATGTGGATTAGCGAGTATCTTTATTGCAGGTTTGGGACATACATATGGGGATCAGTGTGTATCTTTATTGTAGGTTCTGTACATACATATGGGGATTGGGGAGTATCTTTACCAAGGTACTGTACATACATCTGTGGATTGGGCAGTATCTTTCTTGAAGGTTCTGTACATACATATGGGGTTTGGGGAATATCATTATTGAATGAACTGTACATACATTTAGGGATAGGGGAGTATCTTTATTGAAGGTACTGTATATACATCTTGGGATTGGGGAGTATTGAAGGTTCTGTACGTACATCTGGGAATTGGGGAGTATCTATATTGAAAGTACTGTACCTGCATCTGAGAGTTGCGGAATAAATCTGGGGAATGGGGAGTATCTTTATTGAAGTTACTGTACATACATCAGGGAATGAGGAGTCTCTTTATTCCAGCTACTGTACATTCTTATTAGGTTTGGGGACTATCTTTATTGAAGGTGCTATCCATACGTCTGCGGATCGGGATTATCATTATTGTAGGTTCTGTACAAACATATGTGGATTGGTGAGAATCTTTATTGAAGGCACTACTTAATTCTGGGTAATGGGGAGCATTTTTATTGAAAGTACTGTACATTCATATGTGGATTAGCGAGTATCTTTATTGCAGGTTCGGGACATACATATGGGGATCAGGGTGTATCTTAATTGTAGGTTCTGTACATACATATGGGTATTGGGGAGTATCTTTATTGAAGGTACTCTACAGACATATGGGGATCGGGGTTCATCTTTATTGTAGGTTCTGTACATACATATGGGTATTGGGGAGTATCTTTATTGAAGGTACTCTACAGACATCTGAGGATTGGGGAGATATTATTATTAAAGGTACTGTACATACATCAGGGAATTGGGATTATCTTTATTGAAAGTAGTGTAGATATATCTGGGGATTGGGAAGATCTTTATTGAATATACAGTACGTACATCTGGGGATTGGGGACTATCTTTATTGAAGGTACTGTACATACATATGGGGATTACAGAGAATCTTTATCTAAGGTACTTTACATACATCTATAGATTGTGATGTATCTTTATTGAAGGTACTGTATATACATCTGGGGATTGGGGAGTATCTTTATTGAAGGTACTGTACATACATCTGGGGATTGGGATGTATCTTTATTGAAGGTACTATATACATATGGTGATTGGGGAGTATATTCATTGAAGGTACTGTACATACATATGGGGATTGGGGAGTATCTTTATCAAAGGTACTGTACAGACATCAGTGCATTGAGGAGATCTTTATTAAATGTACTGCACGTACATAAGGGGATTGGGATTATCTTTAATCAAAGTACTGTACATACATCTGGGGATTGGGAAGATCTTTATTGAATATACTGTATGTACATCTGTGGATTGGGCAGTATTTTTATCGAAGTATCTGTACTTACAAATGCAGATCGAGCGTATCATTATAGAAGGTTCTGTACATACTTTGGGGATTGGGGAGAATCTTTATTGAAGGTACTCTACATATGGAGATTGGGGAGTATCTTTATGGAAGGTACTGTACATACATGTTGGGATTGGCGAGTATTTAAGGTACTGTACTTACATCTGGGAATTGGGGAGTATCTATATTGAAAGTACTGTACCTGCATCTGGGGGTTGGGGAATAAATCTGGGGAATGGGTGTATCTTTATTGAAGTTACTGTACATACATCAGGGAATAGGGAGTATCTTTATTCAAGCTACTGTACATTCTTATTAGGATTGGGGACTATCTTTAATGAAGGTACTATGCATACGTATGCGGATTGGGCATATCATTATTGTAGGTTCTGTACATACATATGTGGATTGGGGAGAATCTTTATTGAAGGTACTGTACTTAATTCTGGGGAATGGGGAGCATCTTTATTGAAAGTACTGTATATTCATATGTGGATTAGCGAGTATCTTTATTGCAGGTTTGGGACATACATATGGGGATCAGTGTGTATCTTTATTGTAGGTTCTGTACATACATATGGGGATTGGGGAGTATCTTTACCAAGGTACTGTACATACATCTGTGGATTGGGCAGTATCTTTCTTGAAGGTTCTGTACATACATATGGGGTTTGGGGAATATCATTATTGAATGAACTGTACATACATTTAGGGATAGGGGAGTATCTTTATTGAAGGTACTGTATATACATCTTGGGATTGGGGAGTATTGAAGGTTCTGTACGTACATCTGGAAATTGGGGAGTATCTATATTGAAAGTACTGTACCTGCATCTGAGAGTTGCGGAATAAATCTGGGGAATGGGGAGTATCTTTATTGAAGTTACTGTACATACATCAGGGAATGAGGAGTCTCTTTATTCCAGCTACTGTACATTCTTATTAGGTTTGGGGACTATCTTTATTGAAGGTGCTATCCATACGTCTGCGGATCGGGATTATCATTATTGTAGGTTCTGTACAAACATATGTGGATTGGTGAGAATCTTTATTGAAGGCACTACTTAATTCTGGGTAATGGGGAGCATTTTTATTGAAAGTACTGTACATTCATATGTGGATTAGCGAGTATCTTTATTGCAGGTTTGGGACATACATATGGGGATCAGTGTGTATCTTTATTGTAGGTTCTGTACATACATATGGGGATTGGGGAGTATCTTTACCAAGGTACTGTACATACATCTGTGGATTGGGCAGTATCTTTCTTGAAGGTTCTGTACATACATATGGGGTTTGGGGAATATCATTATTGAATGAACTGTACATACATTTAGGGATAGGGGAGTATCTTTATTGAAGGTACTGTATATACATCTTGGGATTGGGGAGTATTGAAGGTTCTGTACGTACATCTGGGAATTGGGGAGTATCTATATTGAAAGTACTGTACCTGCATCTGAGAGTTGCGGAATAAATCTGGGGAATGGGGAGTATCTTTATTGAAGTTACTGTACATACATCAGGGAATGAGGAGTCTCTTTATTCCAGCTACTGTACATTCTTATTAGGTTTGGGGACTATCTTTATTGAAGGTGCTATCCATACGTCTGCGGATCGGGATTATCATTATTGTAGGTTCTGTACAAACATATGTGGATTGGTGAGAATCTTTATTGAAGGCACTGTACTTAATTCTGGGTAATGGGGAGCATTTTTATTGAAAGTACTGTACATTCATATGTGGATTAGCGAGTATCTTTATTGCAGGTTTGGTACATACATATGGGGATTGGGGTGTATCTTTATCGAAGGTACTCTACAGACATCTGTGGATTGGGGAGATCTTTATAAAATGTACTGTACATACATACATCAGGGGATTGGGATTATCTTTTTTGAAAGTACACTACATCTATCTGGGAATTGGGAAGATATTTATTGAAGATACTGAATGTACATCTGGGGATTGGGGACTATCTTTATTGAAGGTACTATACATACATCTGCGGATTGTGCAGTATCTTTATCGAAGTATCTGTACTGACATATGCGTTTCGGGCATATCATTATTGAAGGTTCTGTACATACATATGGGGATTGGGTAATACCTTTATTGAATGTACTGTACATACATCTGGGGATTGAGGAGTATTGAAGGTACTGTACATATATCTGTGGATTTGGGATTAACTATATTGAAAGTACTGTACATAGATCTGGTGGTTGGGAGTATCTTTATTGAAAGTACTGTACATAATTCTGGGGAATGGGGACTATCTTTATTAAAAGTACTGTACATTCATATGTGGATTAGCGTGTATCTTTATTGCTGGTTTGGTATATACATATAGGGATAGGGGTGTATCTATTCTAGGTTCTGTACATACATTTGGGGATTGGGGAGTATCTTTATCGAAGATACTGTACAGACATTTGTGGATTGGGGAGATCTTTATTAAATGTACTGTACATACATTTGGATATTGGGATTATCTTTATTGAAGGTACTGTACATATATCTGGGGATTTGGATGTATCTTTATTGAAGGTACTGTATATACATATGGTGATTGGGGAGTGTCTTTATTGCAGGTTCTGTACATACATATGAGGATTGGGAGTATCTTTATTAAAGATACTGTACATCAATCTGTGGATTGTGGAGTATCTTTCTTGAAGGTACTGTACATATATTTACATTTTTCATTAAAGATAGATTTGTTAAACTTTTTTTTATGGTTTCGTTTAGTCGTGCATGGTGGGTAAACCCAGCTTATGATCAGTTTGTCAGTCTCAATTACGGTTGCAAGTCAGGGGCCACCTCTACGCCTATTTTCTTGGCTACCCTTGACCTTCACATCTTTGGGACGCCATAAGAAGCTAGAGCAACCAAAAAGGTGATGGGGCAGACAAAAGGAGCCAGTCTGTCACTGGACAAGCAGGGATCGTCAACACGCACATGCACACTGAGTGCACGGGGCAGAGGCTCTCTGCCTCCTCGAACCAGTGTAATTAAGGAAATCTGTTGGTATTTTTGACTTTTATGCCCCATTCGACCCATCATATTTGTACGAGACCAGAAAAAAAATTCACTTTCCCTACAGATTCAAATCTTCCTAACATTTATCACCTGATGGGTCTTGATTGAAAAATCAAGGCAAGATAGAACCAGCAGATTTTATTGTGCACTCTGTACAATTGCAGCTATTAAAATTTTATACAATATATACAAATTAAATAATCACAAACCCTCATCCCTCTGACTTAAATGAGCAGAATCTATACATTAACCCCAACCCTGAAAGCGACAGAGAGGAGGTGATTTCTTCCCCCGTACCCAACCATTTTTGCCTTCTCTCACCCAGAGGTCGGCAGCCCTGGTGGTCTCAAGGTGATGAACTCCCCCTCTTAATGACAGCAGCTAGTGCAAAAATTATCATCCTTCATTCAATGTCATTGGCAGTGTGGGTGGGAGGTGAAGGGGATAGCCTTTTCCTTTGGAATTGGTGTTCTGTATGAAACAACAGGGTGGGATAAAGCAAATACCACAGTGATCCAAGTGACCATGTTCACCATGGGAGATGACCGGGCATTACTCACTAATCCAGTCAATGAGCTCCCCAGCATGGGGGGGCGGGGTTTGTAGAGGGGAGTCACCGGCAGAATGATAGGCTCCTGACGCCAAATCGATCACAACTGTAGATGGTTGTCAAGTGCACTCAGGGACAACAACACACTAGGAAGGATTGCTGAAGAGGTTAGTGCCTTTGTGCAGTGGAGACGGGAGGAGGTAAAACACCCCCTCGCATCACCAAACAAACCCCCTTCTGTAGCCGCCGGGCCAGGTGTGGCCTGTGGGTGGCAGGTCTACAGGAGTGGAGGCACGACCCGGGATTGGTGCAGGACTACATTTCAGAGCCCCAGTGTTGCCGCAGACCTTGAGCACTGCAGCAACCTGTCGCTGCTATTAGTGGTGTACTTTTAAGTTTAAGACGCACAGCAAGGTAATAGGCCTTTCGGGCACGCACCACACAAACACAACCAATCAACCTACAACCCCACCCCCCCATGTTTTGGAAGGGTGGAAGGAAACTGAGTAAAAACCCCCAGACACAAACACCTCACAGATTACTGGCGCCATTTTTACCCATTTCCCTACCCCCCCCCGTGACTATTGTTCATCTATTTAAGAAAAAAACTAGAAAGATCTTTCTCAACAGCAGCCCTCGTGTACATTTGAGAAGGGGTGGGGGTCAGGGAGAATGGGGTGAAGGATTTGTTGGGAGAACCCATCCCTGGATGAGTGCAGAGCCACCTCAGGTCCCTCTACTTTGGATAAACATTGAGCAATGCCACGGTGGAGGGCAGGGGGTCTTTACTTCCTTTTGAGACTATGGGAGAGAAATCAAGCCTTAAAACACACCGATTGAGATGGCACCTATGTCCAGGGGAGACCTGAATAAGATAGATCATGCTTTTTATTAAATTACCTTTTCAATAGCTAGTGAGGAAGCCCTTTGATTCCAAGAATTCAACTGTGCTTAATTAGCACCCGAGCAGAGGGGGGAAGGTACCCACTTTTCCCCAAGCCCCCAGGATCTCGCCGCATAGCGGGTCCAGGGCACGGATTTCCAGGAATAATGAAGCCCTCCCTCCCCCAACACACCCCCCCCCCACCCACACGCTCGATCACACGGTGACCAGGCACGGGACCTATTCGCTCACCGACCCACAGCATGAGTCTAGATCATGAACAAGTTCGTGGCCAGGGCCAGGCTTGGCAGGAGTTGGACCTTCAGGAGCTGTGTCAGCCTGCAAACCACCCCCCCCCCTCCCCAACCCCAGCAACACAAGATATGTAGAGGTGCACAAATAATCCATCTTCAATGTCAAAGTTTTCCAACAAGGGGTCAAAGCAAAAATAAACAGGAAAGAAACTTTTAAAAAAAAAAATCAACTGGCGTGGCAAGGTGCAAAGCCGGGAGCTGGTTTCACCTTCCAAGGCGGCAGTTCGAGTGGATAGAGAGATGCTGCAGGCACTTTGGGTGAGAGCATCCCTGGGTAGAAGGGGGAAGTCAGTATTTTGGGTTGGCACCCTCTTCTTTCAAAAGAGGACACCCCCGGCTCTCTCCATAAATGTTCCTTGGTCCGTCGAGTCATGCTTGCTCAACTTCCCGTTTCTTACCTACCCCTTGATTACTTCACCGCCTGGGGCTCCAAACTGTTTGCAGCCTCAATCTCCTCCAACACCCCACCCTCCAAATTTAGTCTTGTGGAACCCTGAAAAAAAAATGTAGACATACCGCCCTTCCGGCCCATGAGTCTGTGCTGCCCAATTACACCCCATTAACCTCCACTCCCAGTACGTTTCGAATGGCGGGAGGAAACCGGAGCTCCCCCGGGGGAAACCCACGCAGACACAGAGAGAACAGTGCTGGATTTGAAACCCCAGAGGCTGGCACTGCAACAGCGATGCACGAACTGCGCTGCCCTTGACGGAAAGCGTGGGAAGGAAGGGAAAAATATAATGTCCTCCCTCCCCAACCCCCACCAAATTCAAATAAAAAAAGGATTGTCTGTGACACATTATCCCTCAGGGACATTCATTGCAAGGACCCGTCTGGAAAATTCAGTTTCTAAGGATACTACAAAACTTCAGCAAAGACCTCATTAGTAAAGCGAGGCCGAAATAATAATCGAGAGAGAGTAGGGCATTTGTCGCGGTCTTGTCTCATAGCATGCCAAAGAGGTTCCAGCCATCTTTTACAGTGCGCCTCGAGTAGTTCAGAGTGCGAGGAGAGGAAGAGAATAAAAAGTGCTTGCCATCAAAATCCACAAAGTCAGTTCCAGGTCTTCCAACACCACTGGATTTTCACAGGACCTGTGCCTGGGGAAGGAGCAGCTGGTAATACGGTGGGATGGGGAAGATGGCCACAAGGATCTCGTCTTGCAATCTAATCTGGGTGCATCAGAACGAAGCCTCGGGGGTGACTCAGCACGAACCGCAGGGTTGAGTGTACTTAACACAACAGGAGAGGGTGGGAAGCTGATGCACGTCTGCTTTTACTGGAGATTTCCGATGCTCCCCACCCGCATCGGAGATCATCTTGCGTCCAGTCGTGAAGCGAAGGCTGGGGGGGGGTGGGGTGTTTGTGACAGAAGGGTGGGGTGGAGGAAAGCTTAGGAGCAAAGCATCCACAATACCCGAGTACCCCCCCACCCCAACTCCCCTTCTGCTCCCGCCCTGACCAGCCTTGAGGCGCTGCAGTCTGATCTGAGCAGTCAGTGCTGGGCGCCAGGCCTCTCGAGCTTCTGTAGTCTCCGTCGGCGCAGCTCAGCCGTGTCCGGCTCTCCAAGGGGGTCATCCCCGTCTTCCGGGGGGTTATCTGAGTCCAGCATGGTGTACCCCACTGCACCTTCCAGTTCGCTCTGCCCTGCAAGCACCAGACGGTCAGTTAGGCGCGAAGACCCTCCTGCTGCCACACAGCACGGGAACAGGGGTCAGGCAATGAATCCCTCCCCTCTCCCAAACCATTAATACACTCCCAAGTTCTCCATCCCAACCAAATTCCAGATCTGGTCCAGATAGCAAGGCTAGTGAAGTCTGTATATTGCTGAGGCAAATCTCATGGAGTGGGAAAACAGGCAAGATGGACATGCATTTAAAACCCTTAAAGGAATTCACCAAAGAAATGGACAAAGCCCTTCCATGGGCACCCATATACAATATGGAACGCAGCTACTAAGTGGAGGGATAAACTCCTGGAAATGCTTTGGACGGGGAACCTCTGATTCATTATCCCCAGATAAGCTTTTACCTATTTCCTCGGGGGTGATGGTTGGTTCTGTCGAGGTAGTACTGGCCGCTGGTATGGGAGGACGGGCCGATTCCCCTAGCGAATCCACCTGCATTCCGGTTGTGGGCTCCATCGTCTCTGCACTGGGCGCCGTCCCTTCACTTGTCATCGTTCTGGGGGGGCTGGAGAAAGGCAGCTGGATTTACCCTCTCCCCGAATGAGAAGCAGGGGTCAGTCCCACCCAGGCTCTTGAAGCTGGTTGTGCGGGCACTGGCCAGGTGTTCACACACATGGGGAGGAGGAGCGGGAAATAGAAAAACAGCCGGGAGGGAGGGGGAGCACGGAGCTCTGAGAAACAACGGTGGGGGGAAGGGGGGCACAGAGCTCTGAGAAACGACCTGGGTGAGACAGGCACAGAGCTCTGAGAAACAACTGGAGGGGAGAGGGGCACAGAGCTCTGAGAAACAACTGGAGGGGAGAGGGGCACAGAGCTCTGAGAAACGACCGGGAGGTGGGGACGGAGCACTAGGAAACAACCGGGGGGGGGGGGGGGGGAGAGTGGGAAGAGCACAGAGCTCTGAGAAACAACTGGGAGGGGGGCACGGAGCTCTAGGAAACCAGAGCTGGAGGAAAGGAGACGTGGGTATAGGCAAAGGGAGATCTGACGGAAACTGGAGGGGTCCCTACTGATGGTTGGAGGATGCCCAGACAGAATACGAGGGGTTGAAGCAGCCCACCTGAGGGTAGCTACCACTGAGAGGTACTGGTGAATCTGGACCATGGCCGCGTCCAGGAGGGTATGGATGTTCTGGAGACACTGCAGTCGCGCCTCCAGGTTCTGCCGCTCCTGCCCCTCCATTGCTCGCAGTTCCTCTTCTGTCAGGCCGGCAAAGCCAGTGGGAGGCATCGGCATTGGAGGCATTGCTGCGAGGGAAGCAGGAAACTGTTGGTGTGTGTGGTGGAGCGGCAGGGCGCAGAAACAGATCCTGTTTCCTAGCCCTGAACTCATCCAGAGCTCCTTGTCTGGCAGTGCACCCCCACCCCCCCCAAAAAAACTGTGCCGTCCCCGCTGTCCAGCTTATAGCCCCCCACAAATCCGTCCCCCCCAACACATCTGACCCCCACTCCGGTAACGCACCCACCTCCAACAACCGTACCCCCTCCAGCAATGCACTCCCCTCACAACCGTCCCCACTCCGGCAACGCAACCCCCCCTTCCATCCACCCACTGCCCTCCAAAATAGAGAAGGTGCTCCTAAGTTCCCCTTTAAACCTATACCACTCCCTCCCCGGTCCACGAATCCCCTCACCTCGTCTCAGGTCCTCTTGCCTCCCCCTCCTACCACAATGTCTTCCCCCCCCCCCTACCCCACAGCCCCTGTCTCCCCTCACCACTGGTCCCCGTGTCTGCTGCCCCACCCCACTCCCACTCCAACCCAGTTGCCACCGGTCCTCCCGCCACTGGTCCTCACGCTTGCCCCCCCACCCAACGGCTGGGTCAGAGCAGGAGCGTTGCACTCGCTCTTACCGAGAGGCGGGGGTGGCGGCAATCCCACCCAAGGTGCCGACGAGAACGGAGGGAATGAGAAGGGAAAACCCGGGATCGAGCTGGCCGGCGAAGGCTCCAGACCGGAGCTGTCATTCTGCAAAGCATCACCGTTGGCAACTGGAATTCGAAAAGGACACAGAAGAGGCAGTGGTTAGTGAGAACGTAGCCCGGGGGAGGAGGAAGGACAGGTGTGTTGCAATCAGAAGACCCAATTGTGGTTCTACAACCTAAAAGGCTCTTCAGCCCATCTGGTCTCTGCTAACCTAACTCATCCCATTTGCCGACATTTGGCCCACATCCCTCTAAATATTTCCTATCCCATGCACCTCTCTAAAGGTCTTTTAAACATTACTGCCAGCTCACTCCACTGCCCACTGTGCAAAAAAGGTGCCCCTCAGAAATCCCTCCTCCTGTCCCATCTTAAATCCATGCCGCTAAATTTCCTTACTCTGGTTAAAAACTATACCACTCATGATTTTTATGAGTCTAAGAAGAGACCCCCTCTCTCTCGGGAAGAAAATTCTTGCCTGTCCCATTTCCTTTCCTTATACAAGCTGCGCCTCACTTATCCAGCCGTTCTGTGATCCAGCAACTCCCACAGGTCTGGTGCATTTGAATCCGCTGCCGTTACTACATACTCCTGATAGTGCGGGACACGAACCCCGGTCCTGATCGCAGGGGCTGTGAAGGTTTTACGCTAACTGTGCCCCCACAGTGTGATTTCCTGTTTTAAGCTTCAAATTAAATTTAGACATAAAGCATGATAACAGGTCATTTCGGCCCACAGGTCCGTGCCACCCAATTTACACCCCATTAACCTATGTTTCGAATGGTGGGAGAAAACCATAGCCTTTGTGGGGGAGACACGGGGAGAACGTACAAACTCCTTACAGACAGTGTGGTATTTGTAAAGAGGCTAACCGCTATGCCCCCCGCACATTAGGGTTAGGGTTAGGATTAGTAACCCTTAATAACAGAAAATAGACTTCATTCACAACTATCTACAGAGAGAAAACCATTCAAAGCCTCTTTCGCTTCCCTATCTATACATTTCCATCAGTGTACATTGTTACACTCTCTTCTATTTATCAGCCTTGCCTGCACTGTGGCACCTTGTTGTTACTCCCCTCTCTGTTTGACAGACTTCCTGTCAGTCTCAGCCCCTCAGTGCACGGTGACAGAAGGACTCCAAACTGTGGTCCTTCCCCACAGTGCCCTCATGCTGGCCGCACCAAGCCTCAGCGTGCGTGCTCCTCAGGACTTGCTCCTGCAGCCTGGACTGTGCCAGTTGGCAGTATTCCCTCACGACATCTCTGCGGGCCGAAAGACCAACTGGCCTCAGGCAGATCAAAGGGCGAGATGACAGACTTGTGACAGAGTATATAGATAAATTGGGAAAGGTTTGTTAATGTAGGCCACATACAAACACTTTAAAACAGATCTTATTTGAAGTACTGGAGCTCTGCCCAATGCTGGACATATCGAGGCCTCGGAGCATTTGCAAGAGCTTTGAAGAGTGCTCAAGAGACCACTAATGGATTGTTGTTTATAAAAGACAACAGATGAAAGATCTTGTCAGAGCTGGAATAAAGCTTGCTGTTTTAAGAGGGTCATGTGGTTTTGCAGGCAGAGTCAAACAGGCTTTTCTCTCTCTGTGTCAGAGAGAGAGAGACACACACACACACATATCACTTGTACAGTATTACAGCCAGCAGAAGTAGCTGGGTCTGGAACAGGACAAGCTGGAAAGCTCCATTTTGGAAGACAGCCTGGTCAAAGCCCCTGTGGTTCAAGCAAGAGGAGAGGACTGGCTGTCTAATGTTTCACTTGGAATAAGAGAAACAGAAAAGGCACTCTGTGATGACCTGAAAGAAAGAGGTGATCATCTTGAGAACCCCAAGGGGGCAAGTTTCATCAGCAAGACACTGGAGTGGCTGATTAAAAAGGAATCAGTTGTGGATGTCGTGGAACAGCAAATGTCTCTCTGAAAACCGACAAGAACCTTCCTGAGCGGTAACCATTTACCTTTCAAGCACCAAAGCCTGGTAAACTTTATAAATATTAAATGCTGTGCACAGTATAAGAATTGCCTGCAACCAATGAATTTGGAGGAAGGAGAAGTGAGATTGGATTGTGAAGCAAAGAACTTTTCTGAACTTACACACACTTGAGCTTAGAGTTAGAAGGGGATTAAGTTAGGTTAAGTAAGTCAATAGACAAGTTAAAAGTTTGATCCTGTTTTCATGTTTAAAGGTAATTAAAAGCAACTTTTGATTAAGTAACCCTTTTTCTTGGTGAATATCTATTGCTACTGGGTTTATGGGTCCTCTGAGCTTGTAATAGTCTTCCAGAATAATGAGACGGCCTCTACTGCTTCCTTGGGCAGAGAATGTTGCATTTGCAATAGAGGGCCCTCTTTGTACAGCAGACCAGGTGGATCTGGAGCTTGGGTTGCCAATGGATCAAACTGAAGTCTCCGTGGCTACAGAGCACTGGAGGCGAATCCACAGGCACTCAGCATCTCTGCTTCTCTTACTGCAAGGGGGCACCTAGCCATACTAATGGCAACTCTTCGTCTGCCTTATGGAAGGCAAAATCAGATTTTGTAATATTACATTTCCTGTATTATTCCATGAGCATAAACTGGGAACTGGTCAATTTTGGATACAGGACCCAGGCACCCTCCACTATGCTGCTGCCCTCCAGACCAGCTGTTCTAAACCCTGGGCATGGGGGTGGGATAGGCGAGTGCCCCTGCTGAGAACAGCTGCTTGACATAATCTGCTGATCCTTTTCAATTCTGATCATTCACCCCAGGCTGACTGTAAAGCGAAGTTGGTTGCTTCAGCTTCTCCACACTGGAGGGCCTGGGCGCAGACAACGAAATCGCTTGGCTGGGTGCCTTTGCTCTGCCTGCATCAGTGATAGGGATCTCCCAGCGGTCAACAATTTCAATTCTGTGCCGACGCATCTATCCTTGGCCTCATGAATAGTCAAACCAAGGCCACCTGTACATCAAATATTTCATCTGGACACTACAACCAGATGGCATTAACACTATCCCTCAGTCTCCTTTCTCCCCACCGCCTCCAGCTCTCCATCCCATGTAACAATTACAGTATGGAAACAGGCCATCTCCACCCATCTAGTCCGTACCAATTTAAGTGAAACTCCACTAGTTCCATCTACCCGCTCCCTGCCCATAACCCTCTAACCCCCTCACATCCATGCACTCATCTAACCTCCTCTTAAATGACAGAATTGACCCTGCTTAAACCACCTCTTCCGGAAGGTCATTCCACTCAGCAACCACTATCTGAGTGAAGAAGCTTCCTCTCATGTTACCTCTAAAGTTTTGCCCCTTAACATATGACCTTGTTCCAATCTCACCTACCCTCAAGGAGAAGAGCCTATTCACATCTATTCCCCTAAATACCTCCATCAAATCCCCCATCAACCTTCTATGTTCCAATGAATAAAGACTCAGTCCAATCAATCTTTCTCCATATTCTAGATACTGCAATCCAGGCAATATTTTAGTAAATCTTCTCTGCACCCTCTCTACCTTATTGATATCCTTCCTATAATTTGGAGACCAGAATTGCACACAATATTCCAAACTTGGCCTCACCAATGCCTTGAACAGTCTCAACATCACCTCCCAGCTCCTATATTCTATGCTTTGATTTATAAAGGCCAGCATACCTAAAGTCTTCTCCACCCCATCTACATGGGAATCCACCTTCAAGGAATGATGAACAGTTATTCCAAGATTCCTCTGCTCCTCTCTCCATTCCTCTTTCCTTTCCTCCAGCTCTCCATCCCCTTCCCTCTCCATTCAAATAGCCTCCAGCTCTCCACCCCCTTCTCTCTCCATCCCCTTCCCTCTCCATTCAAACAGCCTCCAGCTCTCCACCCCCTTCTCTCTCCATTCCTCCTCTCCCCCCACCCCTCTCCATTCACAGAGCCATCCCCACTCCTCATTTTCTGGTGTGCCCTCCCTCCCTTATCCACTTATTACCTTTTTCCTGTGGGCCTATGCTCCTCCCTCTGCCCTATCCCCTGCTTGCTCATGCCTCAATGAAGGGCTAAGGCCCAAAACATTGGTGATGTATCTTTACTTTTGCTACATTAAGCCCACTGTTTGACCTGCGTTGGGCTGTTGCTTTGTCTCACCACAGGTGTGTGATTCGGAACCACACTTTTGTCTTGCCACCGTCTTTCCCAATTTGCAGCAATGCCGGGCACCTCGCGATGCCATCGGGGCACTGAGGGAGGAGGCTGCAGCAAGGCCAGTGCTGTTCCACACCGCACCTGGGCTGTGAACCGGCTCGCTCATGAGAGCCCCTCTGTGAGATCACAGGGCTGCTGGGACCCTCCTGACAGTGGCAGCGAGGAGAGAACCTCCCCTCTCAGCCAAGACAGCCCCATGCTTATGTGAGCATCGTGTTAATGAGCCAGGGAGTAAAAACACAATGCTGGAAACACTCAGCAGGTCAGTGTACTTTATGTAGCAAAGGTACATAACCAATGTTTCGGCCTTGAGCTCTTCATCAAGGTTCGACTTGGCAGGAATGACAGTTGGGGAACATTCAAGAGAGAATCCCACAGAATTCCCTTCGGAGGCCAAAGGAGAACTTCTTCAGGGTAGGCATCCCATGAATAGATTTGGCAGAGTTTTGTGGTAGACAGGAGTGAAACATGAATGTTTGCAGACCCCATGGTTGAAGTAAAAAGCCCAACGCTGGGGAAAACTCAGCAGGTCAAACAGCATCCTTTATGTAGCAAAAAGATACAGAACCAACGGTTTGGGCCTGAGCCTTTCATGAGCAAAATGAGGACAGGTGCCCAAACAAAATGGAGGAGGCGAGGAGCATAGTCCCAATGGCAGGAGATAAAAGGTGGATAAGGGAGGGACGGCACAGCAGCAAACAGTGGGAGGGGGAAATAGCTCTGGAGAGCTGGAGGAGAGGAGACAGAGGGGTGGGGAAGGGGGGAGAAAAAAAAATGGGGAGTGGGTAGCAGGTACCAGTGAAGTCAACATTAATGCCATCTGGTTGGAGGGCACCCAGATGAAAATTTAGGCACTACTCCTCCAATGTATGGAAATTTATAAAGTACACTGTTTGACCTGCCTTTTTGCTCATACCTTGATGAGGGGCTCAAGACCGAAATGTTGGTTATGTACGGAACCATAGAACACTACAGCACAGAAACAGGGCCTTTCTAGTCTGTGCCAAACCATTTTTTTTTAAGCCTGGTCCCACTGACCTGCACCCAGTCCGTAGCCCTCCGTACCTCTCCCATCCACGTGCCTGTCCAAATTCTTCTTGAGTGTGAAAATGGAGTCCACATTCACCAACTCAGCTGGCAGCTCGTTCCACACTCCCACCACTCTCTGTGTGAAGAAGTTCCCCCTCATGTTCCCCCTAAACTTTTCCCCTTTCACCCTTAACCCATGTCCTCTGATTTGTATTCACCTACCCTCAGTGGGAAAAACCTACCTACATTTATTCTCTGTCCCCCTCATATTTTAAATACCTCTATCAAATCTCCCCTCATTCTTCTACGCTCCAGGGAATAAAGCCCTAACCTGTTTAACCTTTCCCTGTAACTCAGTTCCTGAAGTTAACATCCAGGCAACATCCTAGTAAATCTTCTTGCACTCTTTCCGTCTTATTGATATGTTTCCTGTAGTTCAGTGATAAAATTGCACACAATACTCATAATTTGGCCTCACCAATGTTTTGTATAATTTTACCATAACATCACAACTTCTATATTCAATACTTTGATTTCTGAAGGCCAATATGCCAAAAACTCTTTCACAACCCTATCCATCTGCGATGTCACTTTTGAGGAATTATGCATCTATATTCCCAGGTCCCTCTGTTCTACTCCACTGCTCAGTCCCCTACCATTCACTGTGTACGTCCTTTCTTGGTTTGTCCTTCCAAAATGCAACACCTAACATTTGTCTGCATTAAATTCCATCTCCCATTTTTCATCCCATTTTTCCAGCTGGTCCAAATTCCTCCGCAAGCTTTGAAAACCTTTGTCGCTGTCCACAGCACCACCAATCTTAGTGTCACCTGCAAACTTGCTGATCCAATTGACCACATTATCACCCAGATCATTGGTGGTTCCAGCACCGATCCATGAGGTACACCACTAGACACAGGCCTCCAGTCTGAGAAGCAACCACTATTTGGTGATCTCCGACCAGCCATTCACCATGAATGACTAACCTCCCATGTGGGACCTTGTCAAAGGTCCATTATGGCAACATCTACAGCTTTTCCTTCATCAACTTTCCTGGTAACCTCCTCGGAAAACTCTATAAAACTGGTTAAACACAATCTACCATGCACAAAGCCATGTTGACTATCCCAATCAGTTTCTGGCTATCCAAATAATTGTATGTCTGATCTCTTAAGAGCATCTTCCAATAATTTACCTACTACTGTCGTCAGGCTCACCGGCCTATAATTTCCAGGGTTACTTTTGGAGCCTTTTTTAAACAATGAAACACTTGAACTATCCTCCAATCCTCTAGCACCTCAACTGTAGCTAAGGACATTTTAAATATTTCTGCCAGAGCCCATGCAATTTATACATGAATCTCCCTCAAGGTCTGAGGGAATATCTGGTCAGGCTCTGGGGATTTATCCACCCTTATTTTAATCTTTGCTTTACAAAGTGTACTGCTTGACGTGCTGAGTTTCTCCAGCATTGTGTTTTTACTTCAGAATCTGCAGACTTTCATGCTTTACTCCTCTCTACTGGAAGACTCTACAAAATCTCTTCAAGGGATGCCTGCCCTGAAAAAGTTTCCTTTGCTCTTTGATGGGAGTTTGGTGAGATTCTCTCTCTCACTGCTCCCCATCTGTAATCCCCAGTCAGTCATACCTTGATGAAGGGCTCAAGCCTGAAACACTATGTATGTTTATCTTTGCTATAATACAAAGTACAGTTTGACCTGCTGAGTTTCTCCAGCAGTAAAACATGAAAATCTGTTGAAGTTAAAAAAAAACACACAAAGCCAGAAAAACTCAGCTGGTCAAGCAGCATCCTTTATAAAGCAAAGGTATAAATACATAAGCAATGTTTCGAGCTTGACCTCTTTATTAAGGTGTGGAAAAATGTCAGAAGGCATCTGAACAAAAGAGTGGGGGAGGGGGGAAGGGAGGTCACAAAGGCAGGAGAAGGGAGGGAGGGAGGGAACAACAGCGATCAAGTGAAGGGAGGGAGGAAGGTGGGAGGGGGAGGAGGAGAGCAGGACAGCAAAAATCAGAGGTCGACGTTATTGCCATCTGGCTGGAGAGGGCCCAAATAGAATATCAGGGGTCGTTTCCCCAGTTTGTGGGTGGTCTTGGTGGGACATTACACAAGGCCAATGACAGACATGCGAGTGTGGGAGTGTGATGCAGAACTGAAATGGTTGGCCACTGGGAGGTCTGTGTCACTGGTGCGGACGGAGCGAAGGTGCTCAGCGATGTGATCTCACAATCTGTGCCCATTCTCTCCAGCGTTGTGTTTACACTTCAATCTGCAGAATTTCATGTTTCACTAATGAGCCAGGGAGCCGACTCCCCGATCCAGTACCATTTCTGCTGATGCACCATCGACAGCAAGCTTCAAGATTAATCAACGCGCCCCACGAAACAGCAGAATTATGGACACAATGCAGGCCATCTCAAAACAACCCAACCCCTCCGATTGCTTCATCGACACTTACTGCTCTCTTGCCGTGTGAAAGGAAACTCCCCACCCCGGTCTCAAGGAGAGATCACTCATCACGATTCAAGTGCAGTTTTGTTTTGTCTCCACAGCTATCTCCACACCTGAACACTAGTAAAATAACATTGCTCTTGTTCTGTGTGGTAACCTGCCTGAATGACATATCGACCATATCCTCAGCGGTGAAATGTTTTGTAAGGTTGGGGTTGAAGCATCTCAGCTCCTGTCTGAGCAGTGACGTGGATTCATTCCAATTTGCCGACTGAAGCAACAGGTCAACAGCAGATGCCACCTCACTGGCTCTGCACAAAGCCCTGGAACATCAAGACAGCAAAGATGCCCTTTATCAACTTCAGTTCTGAGGTGCAAAGAGACTTGGGAGTCCTTGCGCAGGACACCGAAAGGCTGGGTCATGTTGAAGGTGCTAAATGCAATGTTGGCATTAATTTCTAGCAGGATACTACACGAACAGGGGACTGGAGAGACCTCATTTGGAGTACTGCATACAGTTTTGGGCACGACATTTGAGAAAAAAATTGCTGACGTTGGAGAGGGTTCAGAGAAGATTTGCTAGAATGATAACAGAATGAAAGGGTTAGTATAATGAGGAATGATTGTCAGCTCTTGGACTGTGTGGAATAGTCTGCAGACACTGTGATTGTAGTAAAAACACACCAAAATGCTGGAGGAACTCGGGCGGTCTTTTCAGTGTCTACAGGAGACAAAAAATATTTTGCCCATGTTTCAGGCCTGAGCACTTCTTCAAGGAATAAGTAGTACACGCCAGAAGCAGGAAATCTCAGAATTCAGACAATGCTGGCTGGGGGAGGAATCCAGACCAAACAAAAGATGTTAATTGGAAATGATAAGAGAGTAAGTAAGAATTTATCATGCTTGTGTGAAAGGAGACGGAAAGGAATGGATAGACAGAGATAGGAAAAGGCAAAGTCGGCAGGGGGAGGGGAAGTGGGGAGGGTTAGAACGAAAGCCAGAGAAGTTTATATTAATGCCATCAGGTTAGAGGGTGCCAAGTCGGAAGAAGTGTTGTTCCTCTGGGTGGTCTCAGTCTGGCAGTGTACAAGACCATGGATAGGCATGTCAGCAAGGGAACGGGATGGAGAATTGAAATGGTGGCTACTGGGAGATGCACGCTATGGCGACAGAGCCGAAGTGCTCAACGAAGCGATCTTCCAGTCTCTCCGATGTAGAGGAGTCCATAAAGGGAGCACCAGATGCAGCTGATGACCCCCTGCAGATTCATGAGTGAAACGCTGCTTCACTTGGAAGGGCTGTTTGGAGCCCTGAATGGTGCTGAGGGGGGAGGCTTGGGTGCAAGTGGAGCATCTCCTGTGGTCCCAGGGAGACTATTGGTGGAGAGGTAGGAGTCCCTGCGGAAAGCGGAGAGGGGAAGACACGCCTAATGGTGGGGTCACATAGTAGGCAGCACAAGAATGAGAGAAGACATCAGAGGCATTCCGAATACTGAAAGACCTGGACAGAGTCGATGGAGCAAGGAGGTAGGGGAGTCCAGGACAAGTAGGTATAATTTTAGGATAAGGGGGCATCAATTTAAAACAGAGATATGGAAATATTTCTTTAGACAGAGGGTCGTGACTCCGTGGAATTTATTGCCACGGGCAGCTCTGGAAGCAAGGTATTTAAGTCAGACATTGACAGATATTTGATTAGTCAGGTCATCTAGGGGCATAGAGCTGAGGGGGGTAGATGGATCAGCTCATGATTAGAAGGGTGGAGCAGACTCAATGGGCCTACCTCTGCTCCAATATCTTGAGATTCAACACCATCATCTCCTCAGACTCCAAGACCTGGGACTCAACACCCCACTGTATAATTCAATCCTGGGTTTCCTCACCGCTAGGCCACAATCAGTGAGAACAATCTCCATCAGTACTGGAGCTCCACGGGGTCAAGTTCTTAGCCCACTGCTATTCACCTATGACTGTGTGGCTCAGTATTACAATAACACCATCTACAAATTTGCTGGCGATACCACAGTAGTGGGCTGAATAAAAATGGCCGATGGGTCAGCGTACAGGAGGGAGATTTAAAACTTGGCTGAATGGTACACCAACAACAACCTTGCAATCAATGTTACCAAAAACAAAGGAGGTGATTGTTGACTTCAGGATCATGGGAAGATTTATTACACTGCTGTATATAACCATATATAACCACTTACAGCACAGAACAGGCCAGTTCGGCCCTACTAGTCCATGCCTCACCCCCCTGGTCCCATTGACCAGCACCCGGTCCATACCCCTCCAGTCCTCTCCTCTCCATGTAACTATCCAGTCTTTCCTTAAATGTAACCAATGATCTCACCTCAACCACATCTGCCGGAAACTCATTCCACATCCCTACCACCCTCTGCGAAAATAAATTTCCCCTCATGTTCCCCTTATAATTTTCCACCTTCAATCTTAAACCATGCCCTCTCGTTTGAATCTCCCCCACTCTTAATTGAAAAAGCCTATCCACATTTACTCTGTCTGTCCCTTTTAAAATCTTAAACACCTCTATCAAGTCCCCCCTCAATCTTCTACGCTCCAGAGAAAAAAGCCCCAGTCTGCACAACCTTTCCCTGTAACTCAAACCTTGAAATCCTGTCAACATTCTCGTGAATCTTCTCTGCACTCTCTCTATTTTGTTTATATCTTTCCTATAATATGGTGACCAAAACTGTACACAGTACTCCAAATTTGGCCTCACCAATGCCTTGTACAATTTCATCATAACCTCCCTACTCTTGAATTCAATACTCCGATTTATGAAGGCCAACATTCCAAATGCCTTCTTCACACCATCTACCTGAGTATCAGCCTTGAGGATACTATTTACCAAAACTCCTAAATCCCTTTGTTGCTGTGCACATCTCAATAGCCTACCATTTAATGCATATGACCTATTTAGATTTGCCTTTCCAAAATGTAAAACCTCACCCTTATCTGTATTAAATTCCATCAGCCATTTCTCAGCCCACACCTCCAGCCTTCCTAAATCACCTTTTAATCTACGGTAATCTTCCTCACTGTCCACAACACCACCAATCTTTGTATCATCCGCAAACTTGCTTATCCAATTCTCCACCCCTACTCTGACACCTCCCATCCAACCATTGCTGAATCCATTTCACTACCTCCTTATTTATACCTAATGCCTCCACCTTTTTTCCTAACCTCCTGTGGGGAACTTTGTCAAAAGCTTTACTAAAGTCTAAATAGACAACATCCACAGCTTTCCCTTCAACAACCTTTTTTGTAACCCCCTTGAAAAACTCAATCAGGTTTGTCAAGCATGATCTACCCCTGACAAAACCATGCTGATTACTCCCTATCAATCCCTGTACCTCCAAATATTTGTAAATTCCATCCTTCAGAACACTTTCCATTAACTTGCCCACCACAGACGTCAGACTCACGGGCCTATAATTCCCAGGTTTACATTTGGACCCTTTCTTAAACAGCGGAACCATATGCGCCACCCTCCAATCCTTTGGCACTACCGCCGTGGCCAGTGACATCCTAAATATCTCTGTTAATGACCCCACTATCTGTCCACAAGCCTCCCTGAGTGTCCTTGAGAATATTTTGTCCGGTCCAGGAGATTTATCCACCTTTATCTTTTTCAACACAGCCATCACTACCTCCTCGATTATCCTTGTATGCTTCATGACCTCCCCACTATTTTTCTTTACTTCAACTGGTTCAACATTTTTTTCCCTAGTGAATACCGAGGCAAAGAAATCATTTAAAATTTCCCCCATTTCCTCTGACTTCTCACTCAGCCTACCCTCATTATCTACAAGGGGTCCAATTTTATCCCTCACTAATCTTTTACTTTTAATGTGCCTATAGAAACCCTTTGGATTTATTTTTACTCTGTCTGCCAAAGCCTCTTCGTGCCTTTTTTTGGCCTTTCTAATTTCTTTCTTAAGATTCCTTCTACACTCATTGTAGTCCTCCTTCAAATTCTCAGCTCCCTGCTCTTTATACCTTTTGTACACCTCCCTTTTTCTCCTAACCAAATTTCCAATATTCCTCGAAAACCAAGCCTCCCTGTGACTTCCAGCCTTTCCTTTGATCCTCACTGGGACATATGTACTCTGCACCCTCAAAATTTCTTTTTTGAATATCCTCCATTTTTCATTAACATCCTTACCTGAAAATATCCTGTCCCACTCAATACTCCCCAAATCCTTTCTTATTCCTTCGTAATTTGCTCTTCTTCAATCCAGATCCTCAACTTTAGGCCCCTCCTTGCTCTTCCCTAAAACTAACAGAGTTATGATCACTAGACCTAATTTGTTCTCCAACATTAATGTCCGATACCTGACCTAGCTCGTTCCCTAACAGGAGATCCAGTATTACACCGTCCCAAGTCGGTTCTTCTACTAATTGATTTAGAAAACAATCTTGAACACATTTAACGAACAAGCCCATCCAGTCCTCTAACTATATGGGTATCCCAATCAATGTGAGGAAAGTTAAAATCTCACATGATCACTACCTTATGATTCTCACACATATACGTCATCTCCCTACAAATTTGTTCCTCTAATTTTCTTGGCCCATTTGGTGGTCTGTTATACACCCCTATTAGCACCCTCATGCCTCCTATTGTGACAGAGTATACAGAAATGTTTTTGGGAGAAAAATTAGGGAAGATTTGGTAAGGGACCTACTCTAGTAGGACACATACAAAAATTTTAAAACGGAACTTATTTAAAAAACTGGAGCTCTGCCCCATGCTAGACATGTCAGGGCCCCAGAGACTTCACTAATGGATTGTTGTTCACAAAAGGCAACCGATAAAAGATGTTGTAGAAGCCACAGATTGTCCAGAAGAGAACTTGCTGTTCTAAGAGGGCAAAGTGGTTTGTGAGAGGAGGGAGGGAGAGAGAGGAGGGAGGGAGAGAGAGGAGGGAGGGAGAGAGAGGAGGGAGGGAGAGAGAGGAGGGAGGGAGAGAGAGGAGGGAGGGAGAGAGAGGAGGGAGGGAGAGAGAGGAGGGAGGGAGAGAGAGGAGGGAGGGAGAGAGAGAGGAGGGAGGGAGAGAGAGAGGAGGGAGGGAGAGAGAGAGGAGGGAGGGAGAGAGAGGAGTGAGGGAGAGAGAGAGGAGTGAGGGAGAGAGAGAGGAGTGAGGGAGAGAGAGAGAGGAGTGAGGGAGAGAGAGAGAGGAGTGAGGGAGAGAGAGAGAGGAGTGAGGGAGAGAGAGAGAGGAGTGAGGGAGAGAGAGAGAGGAGTGAGGGAGAGAGAGAGAGGAGTGAGGGAGAGAGAGAGAGGAGTGAGGGAGAGAGAGAGGGGAGTGAGGGAGAGAGAGAGGAGTGAGGGAGAGAGAGAGGAGTGAGGGAGTGAGAGAGGAGTGAGGGAGAGAGAGAGGAGTGAGGGAGAGAGAGAGGAGTGAGGGAGAGAGAGAGAGGAGTGAGGGAGAGAGAGGGAGGAGTGAGGGAGAGAGAGGGAGGAGTGAGGGAGAGAGAGGGAGGAGTGAGGGAGAGAGAGGGAGGAGTGAGGGAGAGAGAGGGAGGAGTGAGGGAGAGAGAGGGAGGAGTGAGGGAGAGAGAGGGAGGAGTGAGGGAGAGAGAGGGAGGAGTGAGGGAGAGAGAGGGAGGAGGGAGGAGAGAGGGAGGAGGGAGAGAGAGAGGAGTGAGGGGGAGAGAGAGGAGTGAGGGGGAGAGAGAGGAGTGAGGGGGAGAGAGAGGAGTGAGGGGGAGAGAGAGGAGTGAGGGGGAGAGAGAGGAGTGAGGGGGAGAGAGAGGAGTGAGGGGGAGAGAGAGGAGTGAGGGGGAGAGAGAGGAGTGAGGGGGAGAGAGAGGAGTGAGGGGGAGAGAGAGGAGTGAGGGGGAGAGAGAGGAGTGAGGGGGAGAGAGAGGAGAGGGGGAGAGAGAGGAGTGAGGGGGAGAGAGAGGAGTGAGGGGGAGAGAGAGGAGTGAGGGGGAGAGAGAGGAGTGAGGGGGAGAGAGAGGAGTGAGGGGGAGAGAGAGGAGTGAGGGGGAGAGAGAGGAGTGAGGGGGAGAGAGAGGAGTGAGGGGGAGAGAGAGGAGTGAGGGGGAGAGAGAGGAGTGAGGGGGAGAGAGAGGAGTGAGGGGGAGAGAGAGGAGTGAGGGGGAGAGAGAGGAGTGAGGGGGAGAGAGAGGAGTGAGGGGGAGAGAGAGGAGTGAGGGGGAGAGAGAGGAGTGAGGGGGAGAGAGAGGAGTGAGGGGGAGAGAGAGGAGTGAGGGGGAGAGAGAGGAGTGAGGGGGAGAGAGAGGAGTGAGGGGGAGAGAGAGGAGTGAGGGGGAGAGAGAGGAGTGAGGGGGAGAGAGAGGAGTGAGGGGGAGAGAGAGGAGTGAGGGGGAGAGAGAGGAGTGAGGGGGAGAGAGAGGAGTGAGGGGGAGAGAGAGGAGTGAGGGGGAGAGAGAGGAGTGAGGGGGAGAGAGAGGAGTGAGGGGGAGAGAGAGGAGTGAGGGGGAGAGAGAGGAGTGAGGGGGAGAGAGAGGAGTGAGGGGGAGAGAGAGGAGTGAGGGGGAGAGAGAGGAGTGAGGGGGAGAGAGAGGAGTGAGGGGGAGAGAGAGGAGTGAGGGGGAGAGAGAGGAGTGAGGGGGAGAGAGAGGAGTGAGGGGGAGAGAGAGGAGTGAGGGGGAGAGAGAGGAGTGAGGGGAGAGAGAGGAGTGAGGGGGAGAGAGAGGAGTGAGGGGGAGAGAGAGGAGTGAGGGGGAGAGAGAGGAGTGAGGGGGAGAGAGAGGAGTGAGGGGGAGAGAGAGGAGTGAGGGGGAGAGAGAGGAGTGAGGGGGAGAGAGAGGAGTGAGGGGGAGAGAGAGGAGTGAGGGGGAGAGAGAGGAGTGAGGGGGAGAGAGAGGAGTGAGGGGGAGAGAGAGGAGTGAGGGGAGAGAGAGGAGTGAGGGGGAGAGAGAGGAGTGAGGGGGGAGAGGAGGAGGAGTGAGGGGAGAGAGAGGAGTGAGGGGAGAGAGAGGAGTGAGGGAGAGAGAGAGGAGTGAGGGAGAGAGAGAGAGGAGTGAGGGAGAGAGAGAGAGGAGTGAGGGAGAGAGAGAGGAGTGAGGGAGAGAGAGAGGAGTGAGGGAGAGAGAGAGGAGTGAGGGAGAGAGAGAGAGGAGTGAGGGAGAGAGAGGCAGGAGTGAGGGAGAGAGAGGCAGGAGTGAGGGAGAGAGAGGCAGGAGTGAGGGAGAGAGGGAGGAGTGAGAGAGAGAGAGGGAGGAGTGAGGGAGAGAGAGAGGAGTGAGGGAGAGAGAGAGGAGTGAGGGGGAGAGAGAGGAGTGAGGGGGAGAGAGAGGAGTGAGGGGGAGAGAGAGGAGTGAGGGGGAGAGAGAGGAGTGAGGGGGAGAGAGAGGAGTGAGGGGGAGAGAGAGGAGTGAGGGGGAGAGAGAGGAGTGAGGGGGAGAGAGAGGAGTGAGGGGGAGAGAGAGGAGTGAGGGGGAGAGAGAGGAGTGAGGGGGAGAGAGAGGAGTGAGGGGGAGAGAGAGGAGTGAGGGGGAGAGAGAGGAGTGAGGGGGAGAGAGAGGAGTGAGGGGGAGAGAGAGGAGTGAGGGGGAGAGAGAGGAGTGAGGGGGAGAGAGAGGAGTGAGGGGGAGAGAGAGGAGTGAGGGGGAGAGAGAGGAGTGAGGGGGAGAGAGAGGAGTGAGGGGGAGAGAGAGGAGTGAGGGGGAGAGAGGGGAGTGAGGGGGAGAGAGGGGAGTGAGGGGGAGAGAGAGGAGTGAGGGGGAGAGAGAGGAGTGAGGGGGAGAGAGAGGAGTGAGGGGGAGAGAGAGGAGTGAGGGGGAGAGAGAGGAGTGAGGGGGAGAGAGAGGAGTGAGGGGGAGAGAGAGGAGTGAGGGGGAGAGAGAGGAGTGAGGGGAGAGAGAGGAGTGAGGGGGAGAGAGAGGAGTGAGGGGGAGAGAGAGGAGTGAGGGGGAGAGAGAGGAGTGAGGGGGAGAGAGAGGAGTGAGGGGGAGAGAGAGGAGTGAGGGGGAGAGAGAGGAGTGAGGGGGAGAGAGAGGAGTGAGGGGGAGAGAGAGGAGTGAGGGGGAGAGAGAGGAGTGAGGGGGAGAGAGAGGAGTGAGGGGGAGAGAGAGGAGTGAGGGGGAGAGAGAGGAGTGAGGGGGAGAGAGAGGAGTGAGGGGGAGAGAGAGGAGTGAGGGAGAGAGAGGAGTGAGGGAGAGAGAGAGGAGTGAGGGAGAGAGAGAGAGGAGTGAGGGAGAGAGAGGAGGAGTGAGGGAGAGAGAGAGGAGTGAGGGAGAGAGAGAGGAGTGAGGGAGAGAGAGAGAGGAGTGAGGGAGAGAGAGAGAGGAGTGAGGGAGAGAGAGGAGTGAGGGAGAGAGAGGAGTGAGGGAGAGAGAGAGTGGTGTGAGGGGGAGAGAGAGGAGTGAGGGGGAGAGAGAGGAGAGAGGGGGAGAGAGAGGAGTGAGGGGGAGAGAGA